>NC_065584.1:733404-767101 GCF_024542745.1 Macaca thibetana thibetana
GTACATAGAACCACGGAATACTATGCAGCTAAGAAAAGAATGAAATTATGTCCTGTGTAGGAACATGAGGGAACTGGAGGTCATTACTCTTTGCAAACTAATTTAGGAACAGAAAATCAGACACTGTATGTTCTCACTTATTTGTTGAAGATAAATAATGAGAAATATTCTCTCAGGGGCCTGAGCCTTACTCAAGAAATCATTCTATAATAAGTGTTCAACAAGTTGCTAATATGCTTTTAAATATCCTATTTCATCTGGACCATTTATATCACTAATAAAGCCAAGAGAACTCTATGTAAAAGTGAGATTCTATGATAATAAATATCTTAACAGTGAGAATATGAAGGATATGGATGGTTTATTAATTTGATGAGTACGTAACTGTGGGATACACTATGTTCCTATGAATAAGACATTCAGATTTCAGAGCTAAGTAATATTTCCTACGCTGTGTATTTGACTTGGCAGTGGTGGATTCCAGAGTGTGGCAGGTGCACAGACGATGTGGATCAGAAATCAACATGTAAAGATGACCATCTATGGATATGAACTAAAAGTATGTAAAGACTTCAAGTAATTCTATTTAATGGAGTCTGAGATAAAACCCAAACTTATTCAAAACACAAATTACTTAGTATTTATTTTGGATTTATGAGTTTATCAATAAATTCAAATTCCTATTTCCATTTCAACTCCTGCTTCCTACTCTCAGTGGGAGGAAAAACTCAGAGCCAATCACATATCACAGGGCAAATCTGTCAACCAAGAGTCTTTCCACTGAAGGGTCTGGGAGCTCAGGACTCTCAGGCAGGTGCTGGGGACTCTGTCTTGGGAGTGCCCAGCAGATCTCGGAACGCTCCATGGGGCCTGCTGGACACTCATGTAGGATAACTAGTGGCCACTTATTCAGAGTTACCAGTGAGCTCTGACTGTTCCTAATGGGACCAGGATGGAGTCAAGGTGCCTGCTCAATGTCAGAGACAGCGATAGTCCCAGAAACAATGGAGGTAATCTCTATTTCAATAAAATGTGGATTCACAGTGAGGAGCACATCCTGGGAGTGGGGATTGTTCTTCATTAGGAAGAGTGCTGTCCACAAAAAGCTTAAAAATGGGGCAGGGGGTACATTTCCTCAAGCAGGATTTGGGCTTGATCCTTCAGCATCCCACTCTTGTGTGGCTGATGTAGCATCTGTGTATTTTTCTCATCCTAGATCAGGCTTTGAGCTGTGAAATACCTTGCCTCATGAATATGCAAATAACCTGAGCTCCTCTGAGATACATATAAATCTACTGGTGCCTTCAGAGCATCACTCAACAACCATATTCCTCCTCTGGAGAAAACCCTGCAACTGCAGCTCCTCACGATGGACTGGACCTGGAGGATCCTCTTCCTTGTGGCAGCAGCTACAGGTAAGCGGCTTCCTAGCCTTAACACTGAGGAAGGAATCCTGGTTCAGTCAAAGAGGATTTTACTCACTCCTGTGTCCTCTCCATAGGCGGCCAGTCTCAGGTCCAGCTGGTGCAGTCCGGGGCTGAGGTGAAGAAGCCTGGGGCCTCAGTGAAGCTCTCCTGCAAGGCTTCCGGTTATACTTTTACCAGCTACAATATAAACTGGGTGAGACAGGCCCCTGGACAAGGACTTGAGTGGATGGGATGGATTAACCCTAGCAATGGTAATACAGGCTACGCACAGAAGTTCCAGGGCAGAGTCACCATGACCAGGGACACGTCCACAAGTACAGCCTACATGGAGCTGAACAGCCTGAGATCTGAGGACACGGCCGTGTATTACTGTGCAAGATACACAGTGGGAAAACCCACATCCTGAGAGTGTCAGAAACCCTGAGGGAGAAGGCAGCTGTGCTGGACTGAGGAGATGACAGAGGTCAATAGTTTTAAGGCTGTTTTGAATACGGGTTACATATTTAAGAAAGAAAGAACAACAGAAACAAGTAACACTCTAATTGTAAGAGATACATTCCATTTAAGGGTCATCATATAAGCCAAATTCACAGAGTGGGAAATCCACGCTCAATAAAGTTGTTACAAACGTTCCATGAAGGTGCCACTGTGAACAGGTTTTCAAATTAGATGAATACATGGTTTAGTGCAAGGTTATTTGATCAAGTAGTAGGAGTAAGTATGATTATTAAAAACTGGTAAAAATTTCTTTCAAATGTTTCTGCCACTCTTTATAAATTTATATAAAATTATTTTTAGAGCAGTTTTAGGATTACAAAGAAATTCCACAGAAGGTATGAGATTTCCCATGAATCCCTGCCCTACACAGGCACAGCCTCCTCCACCACGACCAACCAGGACCACAGGCACAAATCAGTTGCAATGGATGAATCTACAAGGACAGTTGGTTCTTTCGTTTTTGGTGATCCCCTAATATATCAAGCCTAAATTATCTCGGAGCACCACAGGTATTTTCAGTGGCTTTTTAGAGATGATATTAGTCAGAGGGAAAGTGGGTGAAGCTCTTACTGTTTGAACCCTTTCTTCAAAAAACCATAAAACATGTATTAATTTAGCACTTATCTTACTTCCGGTTTACAGAGTTCCTTCTAAGAGAGTAAGATTTTTAAGCTTTTAAAGTCAGGTTCACGTCTGTAAAAGTCCAGCAAGTTCTGGTGAATCGCACAATGAACATCCTTTCATGAGAATTGGAGACCCTGGCAATGAGAGACTCCATGTATAAGGGCATAGAGTTGGATTAAGTACACTGTAGGCTCTTGGGTGGTGGGTCTGAATAAGACGATCTGTGCAGCGAATGCAAACACATGCATGGGACTCAGGCAGGAGCAAAAGCTTCCATTTACAAAGTGGGTGGGCACCTGCAGGGAGCCCTCACAGAAGTGGGCACTGCTCGCCCTTGATGAGTGCACATTAGCCAGAGGTATGATCACGATTGGTCTTGCGGGGAAAGAGCACCTCTGAGGTCACAGGTTATGAAAATGTGTGTCATCCTCCATCGGAGCAAGTCCATCTGCTTGCCTGTGGGTGTCAACCCCATGGAGGGTGCACTTTTGGAGATGACAAGATGAACGTAAACCTCCTCTCACTAATTATCCACTGCCACACACTCAGAACAAACCTGTGCTCCAGAAATCAATAGGTCCCTGCCAAAATAAACAGAGCTTAAGGAGTTTATTACCTGGTGAATATACTGCCCAAAACCACACGTTTCAGGAAGATTAGCTCAGAAATATTTACCAAGTGACTGAAGGGCAGTGGCGGGTGAGGGGATGGGACAGCCTCAGGGCTGCACATGAGAAGGGCTCCCTCCCACATGCAGGCTTCTCCTCCAGGAACTGCACCAGGAACTCACGAAGGATCAGGGAGAATTCTGAGAACACCCTGCTGCGGTGCTGCCTAGAGGGGAAGAATAAATATGAAAAAATACAACTCTGAGTAACGTATGGGCATTCGTTCATGAAAACTCTTTTTCTGGAAGCTTGTGAAGGTCTTGAAATACCACCGATTAGCTGAGGGCAAACATTGAAACCCTCCTTCACAAGGAGTTCAAGCAGGCTGGATATGTCCTTCCATAGATGATCTTCCCCCGCCCCTTCCTCTTCCCAGCTCATCCCTGGCTCTCTGTGTAAACAGTTCTCATCAATGGAATGTGGTTGATAAGTGTGCTCATGTTATTTTAAAAACTCACCTGCACGCAGCACGTCACAGCTTAAAATCTCTTGTGGACAAAACTGTAACAAAGGCACCCACCAGGGTTGAGCGTCCTGTGTTGCTGACAGCGACCACCAGGGGTCAGCGTCCTCCTCACCGTCCTGTGTCAGAGCATCCCCTGAGTGATTTCATTAGCAACTTCCCAGGAGAATCAGTTTAAAACCATTTGTCCTGTTCTCCATAGGACATCTATTTTCCTGAAGAAATAGAGCCGAATAGTGAATACACTGAATGTCTGCTAGTTTTGCAAGTTTGTGACTTTGTCACTTTCTAATTTCTGAGTTATGTAGATCACTCTATATATTCCTCTTACAGGAGTGACCAGCCTTTTGGATGTCAAATATAATTGACTTTCTTCATGTAAAAGTGAACACAAGCTCCTCACATTTTCTGTGCTCACTGAGAACTCTAAACTCACACAAGGTGTGTCTTTATGAGTTTTGTTTTCTGGTATCTCTACTTGGCTTATTCACCACGCTCATTTGATGTTAGTTTTACAGGTAATTGACTGTTAGTTTTACAATTTACTGTTGCTTACTTTAATTAACTAAGCAGACAATAGCTTAGAATAGAAAACAATTGTAAAGTAAAAGTACATGCAGTAATATTTAATGTAAGAAAGCAGGCAGCTGAAAGCAAGGGAAATCTACTCTGCTGTGTGAAAGGGTATGAAGACCTCATAGTATGATGATCTTCTGCAGTTTAATCCACACTGCTACATAAATGACAGTGTCTACTCTCTTTATATCAGAGCTTTCCCTAACATGTGCAATGAACTGAGCCCAGATATCTCCAACTTAGCTTGGAGCTAAGTTGTGACCAGCACCTCTCCCCAAGTGCCTGAACTGATAGTGATATCACATTTGTCTAAAAAAATTACTCCCTGTAAGGACACTAACCAGTCATACGGAGACAATTTGAAAAAATTAAAGCCCAAACCTGATAAGTAGTAATTTATACTTAGAAGAATTCACTTTTACCTACACATGGTTTTTTTTTAATGATAGAGAAGCTACTAGTGCCACTGTCCAAGTTACTGAATATCTTATTCCTAGAATGAGACACTGCATAATGTGTTCTGACATGAGGGAATGTAGCTATAGTTAAGGGATAGGAGATGTGATCACTGGAACATGAATATGAGATCCAGCAGTTCTTGCTCCTTCACATTTGCCCAGAAGCAAAGACCCCAGTAAAACAATGGAAGGGCTGACTTAAGTCTCCACAGTCTGATGTGAGATACACATTAGGTATTTCATGCCATTGTTTTATAGAAGGAAATTTAATCTTTAAAGACGGTCCATTCTGGGGATAATGCTATTATCCAGGATGCTTAAATGCCCCCAAACAGAGAACACTACAGTGTCCCGTGGCCAGGAGCTACAATACCTGGGTCTAGAAACCAGTGGACAGAAATACCAGTTTCTCTTGCCACATGTATGATGAAAATTTGAAGAATGTTTCTTTCCTTCTCCATAATCATAGGCTGCAATGGACTGGAGGTCCTGGTACATAAGAAGAAATGTGTCTCCAGTAGGTACAGAATTAGTCCCATAAAATAATTGTGCTACTGTGGTCCTCATACTGTTGGAACAGCTGACCAAGAAAGTGTTGTAAGAGCTGCAGTGTTTATTGATCCATATCATATTTGGGGCTACATTCACAGCTACCGAGTGAAAGAGAGAGAAGTAATTCTGACCTAGGTAGAGTCTAGAGATTTGTTTTCTTTCCTTCAAACTGAGGTAAAAAAAAAAAAAAAAAAAAAAAAAAATCACATCAACTAAAATGCAGATGATGATCAAGTGATCAAGGACAACAGCCACTCAGTGTTTCAGGTGTGTTTTAACCCAAAGTTGCTCAACATGTGAGAACATGAACTCTGGAGTCCGGGAAATCTCTGGGGAGAATCTAGAAGGCAGGCAGGAGGCAACAGTGATTCATGTCTAGGGAAATTGCAGGGCTACCTCCTCTAGGGGAAAGGAAAGCCTGAGCCTCTCCTACAGTGTGCTCTGTTACAATTTTTGGCTGACTTGCATTCTTCAACAACAATTTTTTTTAGTACTTTTAAAGTTTTTTTTATGTCTGTTAAAATTCTCGCAGTGTTCTTGCATGCTGCCACTAGCTTATTAACATGATTCTAATATTTAAATTTTCTGCCAGGAAATCCATATGCTTTAATATTCATTGATGCCAGTTTCTGGAGCTTTATATTGTCCCTCTGGACCATGTTACCCCGTTTCTTCATTTTGTTTGACTGTCTCTGTTGCCATCTACTCATCAAAACAAACAGCTCTTTGTTCATCATAACAAAGAGCTGCACTCTTCCAAGCCTAAGCCTAGGCTCATAGAGACCACCCTCACCAATCACCCCATCAGTGATTGTGGATCTCTCGAAACTTCATAATGACTTCATAATGTTCAAACTTCTGTCTCTGTTCTTACTGGCCCCAGGTTTTAGAGCATGTTGGTTTGTGCCAGGATTCCTAAGTAGGGGAGGTAGAAACTATTTACTCAAGCAGCCTCTTGAATAGGTGCACCATTCAACACAGTTTTATTATTCAGCTATGATTCATCAAAATAATGTTAGTTGAAGCTTCTCTCAACCAGTTGTCTAACATTGAAATATTATAATTTATTATTTGGATCTCTCTGGAGTTTATCTTTTGAATCTTAGGCAAAATTACAAACTGGTGTAAAACTGCCTATTTGGCAAATGAGCTGCTGCAGACTTTTCATCTTCTGTGGATCTCTTCTTGCACTTAAATCCAAATATACATTAGTCATGTATCTAGACTGTAGAAATATATCTTAAAGTTCCTTCATTTTTAAAAAGTTTATGGGGTTTCCAGAAGATGTGAGAACCTTCTTTATTTATAAAATATCTGATTCCACATTTTCTAATAGTTTCCTCTTTATCTGTCTCCTCTGACATTATACTACATTTAGCAAGGAGAAATTAAAACACACCATCCACACTTTGCATAGAAATCCCCTCAATCCTCTCAGCTTTATTTATTTATTTATTTATTTATTTATTTATTTTGACGGAGTTTCACTGTTGTTGCCCAGGCCTTGGCCTCCCAAAGTGCCAGGATAACAGGCATAAGCCACCGCACTGGGAAGCTCGAACTGGATGGAGCTTACCTCAGCTCAGCAAGGCCTACTCTGTCTGTAGACTCCACCTCTGTGGGCAAGTCATAGCCGAACAAAAGGCAGCAGAAACTTCTGCAGACTTAAACGTCTCTGTATGACAGCTCTGAACAGAGCAGTGGTTCTCCAAGCACGGCATTTGAGCTCTGAGCAGGGATAGACTGCCTCCTCAAGTTTGTCTCCGAACCCCATGTAACCTAACTGGAAGACACCTCCCAGTAGGGGCCAACAGACACCTCATACAGGCAGGTGTCCCTCTGGGACAAAGCTTCCAGACAAAGGATCAGGCACCAACATTTGTTGTTCTGCAATATTTGCTGTTCTGCAGCCTCTGCTGGTGAAGGGGTGGCCTGCCCCTCCACACCTGTCGGTGTATTCTGTCAGATGGCACAAAAGACTGATAAAAGAAATAAGACACAGAGACAAAGTATAGAGAAACAACAGTGGGCCCAAGGGACTGGTACTCAGCATACTAAGGACCTGCACTGGCACCGGTCTCTGAGTTCCCTCAGTTTTTATGGATTATTATTTTCATTATCTCAGCAAAAGGAATGCAGTAGGAGAGCAGGGTGATAACAGGGAGAAGGTCAGCAAGAAAACATGTGAACAAAGGAATCTATGTCATAATTAAGTTCAAAGGGAGGTACTGTGCCTGGATGTGCATGTAGGCCAGATTTATGTTTCTCTCCACCCAAACATCTCAGTGGAGTAAAGAATAACAAAGCAGCATTGCTGCCAACATGTCTTGCCTCCCGCCATAGGGCAGTTTTTTTCCCATCTCAGAACTGAACAAATGTACAATCAGGTTTTATACCTAGACATTCATTTCCCAGGGGCAGGCAGGAGACAGTGGCCTTCCTCTATCTCAACTGCAAGAGTCCTTTCTCTTTTACTAATCCACCTCAGCACAGACCCTTTATGGGTGTTGGGCTGGGGGATGGTCAGGTTTTTCTCATCCCACGAGGCCATATTTCAGACTATCACATGCGGAGAAACCTTGGACAATACCCAGCTTTCCAAGACAGAGTTCCCTGCGACTTTTCACAGTACATTGTGCCCCTGGTTTATTGAGACTAGAGAATGGTGATGACCTTTAGCAAGGATACTGCTTATAAACATTTTGTTAACAAGGCACATCCTGCAGAGCCCTAGATCCCTTAAACCTTGATTGCATACAACACGTGTTTATGTGAGCACAAGGTTGGGGCAAAGTGGCTGGGGCAAAGTTACAAATTAACAGCATCTCAGCAAAAGAGTTTTTCAATTTACAGGTCAAAATGGAATTTCTTATGTCTTCCCTTTCTACATAGACACAGTAACAGTCTGATCTTTCTTTCTTTTGCCTACGTGCTGGTGATAGCCAGGCAAATGGGGTCAGGAGTAGACTTCCAGCAAACTCCAGCAGACCTGCAGCTGAGGGACCTGACTGTCAGAAGAAAACTAACAAATAGAAAGGACTAGAATCAACACCAACAAAAAGGACATCCACACCAAAACCCCATCTGTAGGTCACCGACATCAAAGAACAAACTTAGATAAAACCACAAAGATGGGCAGAAACCAGAGCAGAAAAACTGAAAATTTTAAAAAACAGAGCACCTCTTCTCCTCCAAAGGATCGCAGCTCCTCACCAGCGACAGAACAAAGCTGGATGGAGAATGACTTTGACAAATTGACAGAAAGTAGGCCTCTGAAGGTCGGTAATAACAAATCTCTCCAAGCTAAAGGAGCATGTTCTAACCCATCACAAGGAAGCTAAAAACCTGGAAAAAAAGGTTAGAGGAATAGCTAATGTGAATAAACAGTGTAGAGAAGACCTTAAATGACCTGAGGGAGGCGAAAACCATGCCACGAGAATTTTGTGATGCATGCACAAGCTTCAGTAGCTGATTTTATCAAGTGGAAGAAAGGATATCAGTGATTGAGGATCAAATTAGTGAAATAAAGTGAGAAGACAAATTTAGAGAAAAAAGAGTAAAAAGAATGAACAAAACCTCCAAGGAATATGGGACTCTGTGAAAAGAACAAATCTAAATTTGATTGGTGTGCGTGAATGTGACGGGGAGAATTGAACCAAGTTAGACTCTTCAGGATAGGATCCAGGAGAACTTCCACAACCTAGCAAGGCGGGCCAACATTCAAATTCGGGAAATACAGAGAACACCACAAAGATACTCTTTGAGAAGAGCAACCCAAATACACATAATTCTCAGATTCACCAAGGGTGAAATGAAGGAAAAAGTGTTAAGGGCATCCAGAGAGAAAGGTCGGGTTACCCACAAAGGGAAGCCTATCAGACTAAAAGTGGATCTCTCAACAGAAACCCTCCAAGCCAGAAGAGAGTGGGGGCCAATATTCAATATTCTTAAAGAAAAGAATTTCTAACCAAGAATTTCATTTCCAGCCAAACTAAGCTTCATAAGTGAGGGAGAAATAAAATCTTTACAAGCAAGCAAATGCTGAGAGATTTTGTCACCACCAGGCCTGCCTTACAAGAGCTCCTGAAGGAAACACTAAACATGGAAAGGAACAACCGGCACCAGACAAATGGTAAAGGTCACTGAGGCTATGAAGAAACTGCATCAATTAATGGGCAAAATAAACAGCTAACATCATAATGAGAGGATCAAATTCACACATAACAATATTTACCTTAAATGTAAATGGGCTAAATGCCCCAATTAAAAGACACAGACTGGCAAATTGGATAAAGAGTCAAGACCCATCAGTGTGCTGTATTTAGGAGACACATCTGACGTGCAGAGACACACAGAGGCTCAAAATAAAGGGATGGAGGAAGATCTACCAAGCAAATGGAAAGCAAAAAAAAAAAAACAAACAAACAAACAAAAAACCGGGGTTGCGATCATAGTCTCTGATAAAACAGACTTTAAACCAACAAAGACCAAAAGAGACAAAGAAGGCCATTACATAATGGTAAAAGAATCAATTCAACAAGAAGAGCTAACTATCCTAAATATATATGCACCCAGTACAGGAGCACCCAGATTCATAAAGCAAGTCCTTAGAGACCTACAAAGAGACTTAGACTCCCACACAATAATAATGGGAGACTTTAACACCCCATTGTCAATATTAGACAGATCAACGAGAAAGAAAGTTAACAAGGATATCCAGGACTTGAACTCAGCTCTGCACCAAGCAGACCTAATAGACATCTACAGAACTCTCCACCTCAAATCAACAGAATATACATTCTTCTCAGCACCACATCACACTTATTCTAAAATTGACTACAAAATTGGAAGTGAAGCACATCTTGTCAAATGTAAAAGAACAGAAATCACAACAAACTGTCTCTCAGGCCACAGAGCAATCAAATTAGAACTCAGGATTAAGAAACTCACTCAAAATGGTACAACTACATTGTTTGCTACCAGGAAGATTCCTCAAAAGTGTCCACATTAGAGAATAAGAAAGAGTAATGGGCAGATTAACCCTGTGCATCCAGACCCAGGAATCCTTTGACCTTGGCCTCCCTGAAATGTAGACCACAGGATGGATGAGCAATGTTGAGTTGTGCACACATGACCACAAAAAGAAAGACATGGAAATGTGTCCCCTCCCCTCCTCATGAAAGGAAGCTCATCCCCATTCTTTCAGGCCCTGGTAAGGAGCCACCCCATGTATGTTCCCTTCCTCAGTGTCCACACCATGGGGTCTGCACTGATGTGGGATTCCCTTCTCATCATGCTCAATATTACAGTCACTTGTGGATCAGGTCCAGGTGGGGCTGCCCCTCATGGGGCTCTTCTCAGTTGGCTTCCTCTGTGTTTGCAGAAGTCCTGTGTGAAGTTCACTGGTGGAGTCAGAGGGAACATGGTATAGCCCAGGATTTCTCTGAGACTCTCCTGAAAATCCTCTGGATTCACCTTTGCTGACTAAAGCATGAGCTTGTTGCAGCAGATTTCATGACAGGGATTGTTGTGGGTGGAAACTGAGTGAACAAGTGGGAGTTCTTAGGATTGCTCTCCATGAGTACAAATAAATTAACAGTCCCAAATAACACCCTTTCAAGTGCAGTCTACCTTAAAATGATCAACCTGAAAGCCAAGGACAAGGCCGTGTATTACAGTGAGGGTCACAGGAGAGGGAACATCTGCGTGAGCCCAGACACAAAAATTTCTGCAGGGAGACAGGAGGGAACTGCGTGGTAGATGTTGCTCACAACCACTAGGGGGCGCGCGGTATAGCAAGGCGACGCTCAGGAAACCAGGGGGTGTTTAGGACAACAAAGGCAAGCTCAGGACAACAAAGGTGAGCTCAGGAGTGCACAAGATGCTCAGGAGAGCAGGGGGCGCTGAGAACCACCAGGAGGTGCTCAGGACACCAGGGGGTGCTCCGGACACCAGGGGGCGTTCAGGACACCAGGATGCGCTCAGGAAACAACGAGGCGCTCAGGACACCCAGGGGCCCTCAGAACCACCAGGGGGCGCTGAGGACACCAGGAGGTTTTTAGGATCGCCAAGGAGTGCTCAGGACCCCCAGGGGGCTCTCAGGACACGAGGGGGTGCTCAGAAACACGAGGGGGCCCTGAGGACACCAAGGGGCACTCAGTACCACCAGGGGGACGCTCAGGACACCAGGGGGTGCTCAGGACACCAGGGGGTGCTCAGTTCATGAGGGTTCTCTTAGGAGGCAGCTCCACATCAGGAGCCTGGGAGGCTGTGGTTTTCTTTTAGACCTTGGCGATTCTTGACCCGGTCAAGCAAAAGTCTTCCCCAGGCTCTCTCACCATTTCTTCCTTTTAGCTCCATGGTTTCTTTCACCTACAAAACATTAACTTAGAGCAGGGATTTAATTCAACTTTTAATGTTGAATATTTTCCAAATAACACTAGCAATGATCTCTCAGTATAATTTTTAAAATAGACTCCTTATATATTATATTCATTTGAAATAATACTATCATTAAAATAGTAAAATTTTTAAAATCACACCTGCAATCCCAGGATTTTGAGATTTTGGGAGGCTGAGGCAGGCAGATTACTTGAGTTCAGGAGTTTAACAACACCCTGGCAACACAGTGAGATCCTTTCTTTTAAAAAAAAAAAAAAAAAAAAAAATGCTGTGTGTGTTGCTACCTACGGTCCCAACTACTTGGAAGGTTGAGGCTTGAGATCCTTCTAAGCCTGGGAGGTTGAGGCTGCCGTGAGCTGTGACTGTGCCACTGCACTCCAGCCTGGGCAACAGAGTGAGCCAGCCTTAAAAAATGAGAATCCTCAATACAAACTCTGTTTCCATGAATAATAGAGTTTTGTGGTTTTGTGCTGTAATAGTCAAACAATTGCATATGTTTTCTTACTTTAACTCAGCATATTCATGGTGTTTTGTTTCTTCTTTTTTTTTCATCTGCTGTTTGTGGAAATTAAACAGCACTTTAACTGTTCTTGTTCTCCACCTTGGTTGGCTTCTGATGTCTTGTTTTTCAGACTGTTTTTTCACCTTCCTTTCTTCTTTGAAAGCCTTTTATCTTCCTCAGTCTCCATGCAGGAAACAGAAAGTCCCTTTACTTTCTATCCTCCATGTGTGGTGAATCACTTCCTTTCTCTTCATAGTCACTGAAGCCAACCAAATTTAGGAGGATGACTGTTCTTAGAATATACTTATCTACCTGCAGACTCTCTGTCCTCCTCACCCTTTTCTAGGGCCCTACAGACCCCCCTTCCTATCCCTTGCTTTCCCTAAGTACCACAGCTACTTCTGCCCTCTGTGTGTTCAGCCCTGGGGTTCTCTCTAGTGCTTTGATGATAAAGCCCAAATCCCCATGTGTTTGCACCCTCTCAGACCACCCTCTAGGAAGCTGGCATTGTGAGTGAGTCCTGGAAAGCATGGGCTGTGTTAAGTTTCATATTGCTGGATGGTCTCTATTATGAAGGATATTGTCAAATAAGGACTAGAGTTTGTATTGAATATTCAGGCAATAAAATGTTTTTTCACAACTTTTCAAATAAACAAATTTTATCCTGCCTAGTTGAAAACCATAATGTTAATTCAACAAATAATGTAATACAATTTAAAAAGTGAAATCTGTCTTATTATTCTATTTATTAATAACAGACTGATGTTTAAAATTAAATGTCATTGTACATTTAAATGACATGTTTGCCAAGAATTGCATTTACATTCAGTTTTACCAAACCATGTATTGAAATATATTTGTCTTTTAATATTGGACTAGACAGACATACACATAGAAAAACATTATTTTGTACTACAACCTCAAACTTCAAACACAATTTAAATTCAATTAAATAATTAGAGTAATACTAAACAAATGGATGTGTTGGTTTGATGTTTAGATATACATGCATTTTTGCATGGGCACATGTATGTGTCTTTGCTGGGCTGTTGTCTATGTATGTGTGTTTGTATGACCATGAGCTTTTCAAATACATCATTAAATTACATAGTTATATTAAACTTGGCCAGGCATGGCGGTTGAGGCCTGTAATCCCAGCACTTTGGAGGACGAGGCAGGCAGATCACCTGAGCTCAAGAGTTCAAGCCTGGCATGGCCAACATGGTAAAAGCCCATCTCTACAAAAAATACAAAAATTAGCTGGGCATTGTGGCACTGTCTTTATTGCCATCTGTTCAGTGGTTAAGGCAGGAGAATCTCTTGATCCTGGGAGGCAGAGGTGCAGTGAGCTGAGATTATGCCACTGTCCTCCAGCTTGGGTGACCGTCACATTCTGTCTTAAAAATAAATATATAGTTACATTAATCTAAATGTATGATATTAAAATATTAGGAAAAACACTGTATTGTTCGGTTTTCACACTGCTATGGAGTATCCAAGACTGAGTAAGTTATATAGAAAAGAGGCCTAATTGACTCAAAATTATGCATTGCTGGGGAGGCCTTGGGAAACTTTTAATTATGGCAGAAGGGAAAAGGGAAGCGAGGCACGTTCTTCACAAAGCAGCAGGATAGAGAAGTGCAAGCAGGGAAACGCCAAATGCTTATACAGCCATCACACCTTGTGAGACACACTCATTGTCACACAAACAGCCTGGGGGAACCTACTCCCATGATTAAATTACCTCCATCGAGTCCCACTATTTGTATGTGAGATTATGGGAATGATAATTCAGGATGAGATTTTGGGTGGGGACACAGTGAAACCGTATCATTCTTCTCCTGGCCACTTCCAAATCTCATGTCCTCACATTTCAAAACACAATCATGCCTTTTCAACAGTCCCTTAAAGTCTTTTTTTTTTTTTTTTTTTTTTTTTTGAGACCGAGCCTTGCTCTGTAGCCAAGCTAGAATGGAGCAGTCCCCTAAAGTCTTAACTCAATCCAGCCCTGACTCAAAAGTCCAAGTCCAAAATCTCATCAGAGACAAGGTAAGTCCCTTCCACCTATGAGCCTGTAAAATCAAAAAGCAAGTTAGTTACTTCCTAGATACAATGTAAGTATAGATATTGAGGAAAAACACCCATTCCAAATGGGAGAAATTGGCTGAAATGAGGGGCTACAGGCCCCATGCAAGGTCAAAATCCAATAGGGCAGTCATTAAACCTTAAAATTCCAAAATAATCTCATTTGACTCCATGTCTCACTTCCAGGTGAGGCTGATAGAAGAGGTGGACTCTCATGGTTTTGGACAGTCCTGCCACCATGGCTTTGCAAGGTACAGCCCCAATTCCAGCTACTTTCATGGACTGGTGTTGAGTGTTCTCAGTTTTTCCAGGCTCAGAGTAGAAGCTGTCAGTCGATCTCACATTCTGGGTTCTGGAGGACAGTGGCCCTCTTCTCTCAGCTCCACTAGGCAGAGGCCCGGTGAGGACTCTGTATTGGGGCTTCAACCCCACATTTCTCTTTTGCGCTACCCTAACAGAGGTTTTCTATGAGGGCTACACCACCCCCCACCCAGCAAACCTCTGCCTGGACATGAAGACATTTCCACACATTTTCTGAAATCTGGGTGGAGGTTCTCAAATCTCTATTCTCAACTTCTGTGCAACCATAGGCTCAACATGACAGGGAAGCTGCCAAGGTTTGGGATTTCCACCATCTGAAGCAGTGGCCTAAGCTGTGCCTTGGCCCCCTTGAGCTACAGCTGGAGCTGAAGTAGCTGGAACTCAAGGCATCATTTCCCAAAACTGCACAGAGCAGGAAAGCCCTGGACCGGGCACATAAAATCATTCTTTTCCTTTTGGGGCTCTTGGCCTGTGATTGGAAATACTGCTGTGAAGACCTCTGACATGTCTTGACGACATTTTTTTTCCCACTTTCTTGTTGATTGGCATTTGGCTTTTTGTTACTTAGGCAAATTTCTGCAGCGTGCTTGAGTTTTGCTCAGAACATTGGTTTTTTCTTATCTATCGCATTGTCAGATGAAAATGTCCCATACTTTTATGTTCTTCTTCATCTTGAATGCTTTGCTGGTTAGAAATTTCTCTGCCAGATACTCTAAATCACCTCTCTCGAGTTCAAATTTCCACAGATCTCTAGGGCAGAGGCAAAATGCTGCCAGTCTTCATGCTGAAGCATAGCATGAATCACCTTTGCTCCAATTCCCAAAAAGTTCCTAATCTCCATCTGACACCCCCTCCTCCTGGATTTTATTGTCCATATTACTACCAGCATTTTGTTCAAGGTCATTGAACAAGTCTCTAGGAAATTAAAAACTTTTCAATATCGTCCTGTCTTCTTCTGAGCCCTGCCAACTGTTGCAACCTCTATCTTTTACCTAGTTCTAATGTTGCTTCTTTATTTTCGGGTATCGTTATAGCAGTGCCTTACTCTCTGTGGTACCAAAAGAGTGTATTTTTTTGTTCTCACACTGCTAGGAAGAAATACTCAAGACTGGGTAATTTACAAAGAAAAGAGGCTTAACTGACTCACAGTTCTACATGGAAGGCATAGAAACAAAGTTTCAAAATTCTCTGTAAAGTGTGTGACTATTTGTAGTAGAATATGAATAATTTCTACCATAAGGTTCTCCTAAAATTATCATATATTTTTGAGGTTAGTAATTCATGGGAAGCCAAAAGCTCCATTACAGCAATATATTAAACTACAATGCACTCAGTTTATCTGAGAGAATGAGAAAAATTATAATTTAAGAATAATCAGTTGAGCATCGTGCCACATGCCTGTAGTTCCAAATGAGTCAGGAAGCTGAGGAGAGAGACTCACTGGAGCCCAGGATTTTAAAGACAGCCTGGAAAATATCGCCAGACCCCATTTCTTGAAACAAACAACAAACAAACCTTTTGGGTCACAAAAAAAACCTCAAAAATTGCCCCTCCAAATAGACACAAATTTATTTGCGTCAGACTGTGGATCACTTTATGACACAAAACAGTGACACCATGCCAGCACTAAGTGCGGAATAGCATCCAGTTGTTATATTAAGAGATACAGACACCCAAACAGAGACATCAGGTAAAGAGGCTTTCAAAGGCTACACTGCCAAATGGCAGTATTTCCATGGTAACTGTGTGTACATCCAGGGCTACACCTGTGAATGGCGACATCATTCCCTTTATAGTGTGAAGGAAAGAGACATCACCCAAAGGGACAAGCCCATGGAGGAATAAATTAATAGGGAGACATTTTACTGATACACCGGAGAGTGGTACGGGGGTCACTATTCAGAGTTTCTAAGATGTGTTATCTGCCAAGATTCTAAATATAATTCAGAGGTATTCAAAGAAACTGGAATGTCACCAATGCACACAATTTCAGAAAACAAACTGTGAGTCATTCCAGATGTTGGATTTAACAAATGGAAACTTCAAAACAGTCATTACAGAGATGTTCCAAGCACCACAGGAACTCATGCTAAGATAAGTTAAAGAAGGTATGACAGTAGTATTTCATCAAATAGTTAATAGCAACAAACAATGAGGGTCTTTTAGAAGAGAATTAATAGATAATCTGAAGATTAAATAAAATACTTAAAACTATGTATTAGAGGGGATACACAGTATATTTTATCCAGAAGAGAAGTCAATCAGCAAAGTTAGGGACATATAAATAGACATGCTGACAACTAAAGAACAATAAAAAAAAGACATAAAGTGAACACATATTAATATGAAATTAGAACCATGTTAAATGCACTATTCTTAATTTGAGAAGGGAGACGTCGTAAAAATGTAATTATGTATTAGTGGAGAATTCTACAATTTTCATTATCAATGTTAATGTACATATTGAAGTAGTTCAAGAAACCATGTAAAGTAAGTAAAAATACGTTCTTAACAAAGTATATTATAATGAAATGTTGTACAAAACAGGACAAATAAAATTCTTAAAGGTGGCAAGAGATAAGCAACTCCCCATGTGTTAGATAATTCTACTATTAAAAGCTGAGTTATCATCAATAACAACCGATGCTAAAAGGCAGCAGGATGACATAATTCCTCTACTTTTCTCATCCGACTTCATCCTCAGGGGCCACCTGCATGCTAAGCAGAGCAATATTAGGAGGAAAGCACAGCTCTAGTGTCCTTCTCACCAGGAGCCCTGCTATGGACTTAACTCTGACCTCTTCAAAGTCAAATGTAGGATTCCTAACCTGCAATATTACAGTATTCAGAAATGAAATGTTTGGAAAGTAACATAGTTTAGATATTTGTCTTCTCCAAAAGTCATGTTTGTTTGTGGTCTCCAATGTTGAAGCTCGGGCCTGGTAGGAGGTATTAGATTATGGAGGGGGATACTCATGAATGACTTAGCACAATCCCTTTGGTGATAAATGAGTTCGTGCTAAATTAGTTCAAGTGAAATCTGGTTGTTTTAATGACTGTAGGACATCCCGCATCTTTTTTCTTGTACCTGCTCTCATCATGGGATGTGTCTGCTCCTCCACTGCCTTCTGCCATGATTGTAGTAAGCTTTCTGAAGCACTGACCAAGAGCAGATGCTGGCACCATGCTTTCTGTACAGCCTGCAGAACCAGGAGCTCCCCCAAAAAACACATCTTATTATAAATTACCCAGCTTCAGATAATCCTTTCCAGCAATTCAAAAACAGACTAACAGAGAAAATTGGTACTGAGGAGTAGGGCAATGTTATAAGGATACCTGAAAATGTGGAAGTGGCTTTGGAAAGAGATTGGAAGTTTTTGGAGAGCTCAGATTAACACTGTAAGATGAAGGAAACTTTGGAGCTTCTTAGAAACCACTTAAATGGTTGGGACCAAAATGCTGATAGAAATATGGACAGTGAAGTCCAGGTAGACAGTGGCTCGAGCAGAAATGAGAGAGTTACTGGAAACTGGAGTAATGGTTACCCATTTTAGCTCTAACTTGGCTGCATTATGTTCATATCCTAGGGATTTGTGGGAACTTGAACTTAAGTGTGATAACATCCGATATCTGGCAGAAGAAATTTCCAAGCAGAGCTTCTGATGTTCCAAGGAGAGCATCAGAAAAGTGGCCTGGCTGGTTATAACAGTCTAGATTAGATAAATGAGCAAATCAATTACTAAAAGTTTGAAGTTATATTTGAAAGGGAAGCAAAGCATAAAAGTTTTAAAATTGTGCAGCCTGGTCCTACAGTAAAGAAATAATCCAGGTACGCTGTGGAGGAACCACTTGCTGGAGAGATTAGGATGACTAAAAGGGAACCAATTGCTAATATTCAAAACAATGGGAAAATTGCCTCAAAGACATTTCAGAAATCTTTGAGATCACCTCTCCCATAACAGGCTAGGTCTAGAAGGTTAGAGTGATTTTGTGGGCAAGGCCCCGGGTCTCAATGTGCTGCACAGGAGGGTGCTAACCACATGATCACTGCTCCATCTCCAGCCAGAGCTCAAAGTGTTCCACGTAAAGCTCGGGCCACCACATCTGATGGCTAAAGTTGCAACACCTTGTGGTGTTATGGCTTTGAGTGCACAGAATGTAGAAGTGAAGGTGGCTTACCAGCTTCCATCTAGATTTCAAAGGATAGATGAGAAATGCTGGGTGCCTAGGCAGAGCCCTATCAAAGGGCAAGAGACTCCACAAAGAAACTCTTCTAAGGTAATGCCAGGGATAAATGTGTGGTTGGATCCTCCACACAGAGTCCGTACCAGGACATGCTGAGTGTAGCTGTGGAAGGAGGCTTCCAACCTCCAGACCATAGAATGGTAGATCTACAGGAAGTGTGCCCCTGGCAGCCTGGAAAAGCCACAGACACACAACTCCAACTCATGAGAGCAGCCATATAGACTGCACTTAGGGAAACCACAAAGGTAGGACTGCCCAAGGCCTTGGGAATCCACCCTTTCCACTAGGATGCAAGACAAGGAGTCAATGATTATTTTGGAGCCTTAAGATTACATATCTGGGCCGGGTGTGGTGGCTCACACCTGTAAACCCAGGACCTTGGGAGGCCAAGGCCAAGGCAGGTGGATCACAAGGTCAAGAGATTGTGACCATCCTGGCCAACATGGTGAAACCCTGTCTCTACTAAAAATACAAAATTTAGCCAGGTGTGGTGGTACGCACCTGTAGTCCCAGCTATTCCGAAGGCTGAGGCAGGAGAATCGCATGACTCAGGGAGTCAGAGATTGCAGTGAGCCAAGCTACCACCACTGCACTACAGCCTGGTGACAGAGCAAGACTCCATCTAAAAAAAATAAATAAATTCACAAAATAAAAATAAAGTGAATACCTGCCCAGGCGCGGTGGCTCACACCTGTAATCCCTAGGTGATTATGAAAAGATTTATTCACATCGCAGGTTATTATGGAAAGATTTACCAACTCTATTATTGAGATGTCGGCTGAGAGCAGCACAGGCCTCCCAAGAAATTTCAAACTGACTCGATAGAGCAGGAAAGGAGGCTCACTCAGGGGCTTTATAATGATTTGGTGGTGGGGTCAGGGCATGTATTTCTACTCAGGAGAAGGATCTTGTGTGATTTAAATCTCACACTGGCATAAGATGAGGGAGTTCCATGATGTCTTACTGGATTTTCCACATGTGGGCGACAAGGAGAAGGAAGAATAAACTTTAATTCATTAGCAATGAGGCACCAAAAATAGGACCTGACACTTTGTTCTCCCTAACAACCTAAGAAAATGAGTGAAAAAGAGAGCTAAGCATCCACTATGTGTGGACAGCAAACAGGTCTAAAGAAAATAAAAATGTTTATTACTGTAGGTGCATAAAAAGAAAGGGAAGGAATGAGACAGGCATGGGTACTGAATCAATGTCCTGGGTGGGATCTTTTCATTATCTACGGTCATCAATTTGTTTTGAAGGTCTCAGGTCAGCTTTCTGCTTCAAAATATCATAGGCCCTTACAGTATATATGAAAACCTTTATAGGTTATCCTCAGTTTGTACTCCTTTACTAAAGTAGCCTAATAATTAGATGCTGTTCTGAATTTATCTTCAATTGTGTCAAATAAAAAAACACAATCTACAAATTAAGAAAGTGAGACTTTATTTTTATCAAAGCTTATAGCCATCCCAAAGGCTGGAAAGAATAATTTTGGTAAATATGAGAGACCAGCACTCCCAAGGAGAAGGGATTGGGCAGAAGCTTTATGCTGAACGTATTTTCTAAACAGACATAATGAACAGGTTACAGGAGGGGCTATGGATGTTCATGGAGGTGGTGCTGACACATGCACACTGAACAAACATGCCTGTAACATGTGACTCCTGTTCACTTAGCATTGGGGAGTTAGCATTTAAGTTCATTACAGTTAGGCCCTATGTGCCAAAAGCAGATGCAGAGACACAAAGGGATTCAGTGTGCAGCCTCAGTAAACAGCCAGAACCAGGCCATGGTCAGTGGTCTCTGATCAGGAGAAGGTTCCTGATATGAGTCTAGTGTTCAACCAAAGCTGGGAGTATGGCTTATGGAACAGGGGTCAGTTCATCAGGGGATGGGCTGCAATTGTCCTCACAGTGCTTGTCTCAGTGCCAGTGCTTATTGAGCCACTAGAGAAAAAGGTTTGATTGAACTTCTTTAAAATCAACATTTTGAATTATTTATCAGAGATTTCAAATATGTCATGTTGTTTAGATTCTATTGCTGGAGAGTTAAGGTGGTATTTGCCAGTTTGTAACTGTTTTTTCATACTTCCAGAATTGCTTATCTGTTTGCTTTTCATTGGCTAACATGTCTCTTCTTATTATTTTTGAATTCATTCTGATTTTGATGAATATTCCATCCCCTTTAGAAAGTGAATTTAATGTACATTGTGTGGGTCTATTGATTTTGGTTCTTGGTTCACTCAGTGGCAAGGAGTCTGTAAGAGTTCCTTGTCTACAGATAGTCATTATTTAGTGGCTTTCTGAAATGGTGGTTTTAGTACCGGTGTACTGGACCTGTGAGTAGGCTCACTGCCTCCTGCAGGTCCTGGATAGTGGAGGCCTCAGGAACTGTTTCTCATTTGGGATGCATTTGTTTCAGCAGATTTTATATTGGGTTGTTAAGTTTACCCTTCACGTTAGTAGGTGGCCTTACAGGTTTGAGCTGACTGTGGCAGAAGCAGATGAGTAAACACTTGATATCTGTGCACAGGGAGAAGCTCTCTGTTGCCTCAGGCGATGAACTGATCTATGAAATGCACAGTGACCTGAGTTCCCTGCTCAGGCCCTGAGAGGGGCACCAAGCTGGACACACATGAGCCATCGAGCCTGGCAAGCAAAAGCACCAGCCTTGATGGAAATGGCCAGGTGAGAGGCATCTACTCAGTGTGATTTATTTTGTTATTAAGAGCTTTAGTGTGGTGGCTTTTTCAAATTCCCGTTGTAGTAGTAATACACCGGGCATGTGAGCAGACCCGTGGTCTTTTGCGGAGCTGGAGTCACAGAAGTATTGAGAAGCTAATCTCATTTTCACCTGCTGTACACTGGTGGTAGCGGCTTTGTATTAGGTCATGCAGTTTGAACACCAGGCCAGTAGGTGGCGCGTGCAGGTAAGAGCCGGCTATGGGGACTGTAGAAGGGTTTATGCTTTACCAGTCATTAAAGTGGGAAATTTGTCATGTTCCAGATCTTAGAGAAAAGACTTTTAGTTATTTCTCATTCAGTCTGATGCTACCTGACAGTCTCTCGAATATAACTTTTATTTTGTCGAGATGTGTTCTTTCTATACCCATTTTTCTATGTTTTTTTATGAAAGGATGTTGAGTTTCATCAAATGTTTTCAGCATCAATTGAAAAAATATTATATGTGGATTAAAGATCTAAATGTAAAACCTAAAACTATAAAAACTCTGGATAATAACTAAGTAAATACAATTTAGTACATAAGAACTGACAAAGGCTTTATAATGAAAATGCTAGAAGCAGTTGCAACAAAATCGAAAATTGACAAATGGGACCTAAGTCAATTAAAGAGCTTCTGTATAGCAAAAGATCCTATCAACAGAGTAAGCAGGCAACCTATAGAATGGGAAATAAGATATTTACAACCTATACATCTGACAAAGCTCCAATATTTAGTATACACATGGAACTTTAACAAACATTCAAGAAATAAAAAGTTACCAAATGACATGAAAAGATACTTCAAAAAAGACCTACATGTGGCCAACAATCATAGGAAAAAATGCTGAATATCACTATCATTAGAGAAATACATATCAAAAGCGCAGTGAGGTACCATCTCACATCAGTTAGAAGGGCTAATCTTAAAAAAAAAGGTTACAGAAAAAAGGGGAAATTTATACACTTCTGGTGAGAATATAAATTAGTTCAACCCTTGTGGAAAGCTGTGTGGTGATCCCTCAAATAATCTAAAACGGAAGTTTCATTTGACCCAACAATCCTACAACTGGACAGATACCTAAAGGAATATAAACATGTAGGTTCATTGCAGCACTATTCACAATAGCATAGACATGGAATTCACCTAAATCCCCATCACTGGCAGAAAGGATAGAGAAAAAGGTGGTACATACAAACCAAGGAATACTATGCAGCTAAGAAAAGAATGAAATTATGTCCTTTGTAGGAACATGATGGAACTGGTAGTCATTACTGTTAGCAAACTAATTCAGGAACAGAAAACCAGATACTATATGTTCTCACTTATTTGTTGGAGATAAATAAGAAGAAATATTCTTCCAGGGCCTGAGTCTTCCTTATTCAACAAGTCATTCTAATTAAGTATTCAACATGTTGCTGATATTCATTTAAATATTTTATTTCATCTGGACCACTTATATCACTCAAAAAGCAATGTAAGTAGGATTCTAGGATAATAAATATCTGAATAGTGAGAATATGAAGGATATGGATGATTTTTTAATTCAATGGGCACATAACTGGGGGAGACAGTATATCCCTATGAAAAAGTTATTCAGACTTCAGAGATAAGTAATGTTTCCTACATTGTGTTTGTGACTTGGAAGTGGTGGATTGAAGAGTGTGGTAGGTGTACAGACCAAGCGGATCAGAACTCAACATGTAAAGATGATCATCTATGGATATGATCTAAAACCATGTAAATACTTCAAATCATTCTATTTAATGGAGTTTGAAATAAAACACAAACATTCAAAATACAAATTACTTGGTAATTATTTTGAGAGATATGAGTTCATCAAGAAACTCAAATTCCTATTTCTATTTCAACCCCTCATTCCTACTGTCAATGGGAGGGAAATCTCACAGCCAATCACACAGCAGAGGGCAAATCTGTAAACCAAGAGTCTTTCCATTGAAGGGCCTGGGAGGCCAGGACCCTCAGGAAAGTGCTGGGGAGTCTGTCGTGGGAACACCCAGCAGATCTCAGAAGTCTCCATGGGCGCTGCTGGACACTCATGTGGGATAACTAGCGGCCACCTTTTCCGTGTTACCAGAGAGCTCTGACTGTTCCTAATGGGGCCAGAATGGAGTCAAGGTGCCTTCTCAATGTCAGAGACAGCGATGGTCCCAGAAACAACCCAGGTAATCTCTATGCCAATAAAATGTGGGTTCACATCCCACAACAGGGGATGAACCTATTGGGTTCGCATCCAATAAAATGAGGAGCACATCCTGGGTTCTTCAGTGGGAAGACTGCTGTCCACAGAAAGCTTAGAATTGGGGTAGGGGATGCACTTCCTCAAGCAGGATTTAGGGCTTGGTCTCTCAGAACCCCACTCTTATCCAGCTGATGTGGCATCTGTGTTTTCTTTCTCATCCTGGTTCAGGCTTTGAGCTGTGAAATACCCTGCCTCATGAATATGCAAATAACCTGAGGTCTCCTGAGATAAATATAGATATGTTGGTGCCCTGAGAGCATCACATAACAACCACATCCCTCCTCTAAAGAAGCCCCTGGGAGCACAGCTCATCACCATGGACTGGACCTGGAGGCTCCTCTTTGTGGTGGCAGCAGCTACAGGTAAGGGGCTTCCTAGTCCCAAAGCTGAGGAAGGGATCCCGGTTTAGTTAAAGAGGGTTTTGTTCACTCGTGTGTCCTCTCCACAGGTGCCCAGTCCCAGGTCCAGCTGGTGCAGTCCGGGGCTGAGGTGAAGAAGCCTGGGGCCTCAGTGAAGCTCTCCTGCAAGGCTTCCGGATACACCTTTACTAGTTCTGCTATGCAGTGGGTGCGACAGGCCCCTGGACAAGGGCTTGAGTGGATAGGATGGATCATCATTGGCAATGGTAACACAAACTATGCACAGAAGTTCCAGGGCCGAGTCACCATTACCAGGGACACGTCCACGAGCACAGGCTACATGGAGCTGAGCAGCCTGAGGTCCGAGGACACGGCCGTGTATTACTGTGCGGCAGACACAGTGTGAGAACCCACATCCTGGGAGTGTCAGAAACCCCAGGAAGAGGCAGCTGTGCTGGCATGGAGGAGATGACAAAGATTATTAGATTGAAGATTTTCTTAGAAAATGACATTAAGTCATTAAAGAAAAGGAACAACATAAATGTGTATTTGAGAAATTTTAATTTTAATTATTTATTAAATTTATTCTGTGAGCTATTTCAGGGACTTGCATATGAATCAAATTAATAAAGCTGATATAGACTTCCTCTGAAGGTATCTTTGTAAACAAGAGTTTCTGAATCCGTGCTGTAAATATTTTGGAACACAGACACAAGATCACATTTTAAGTCTACTTTTATCTCTATTTCTAAAAATGCCAAAAAGAATCTTTATTTGTGCATGTTCCATTTTGAATTCCCACCATCAATGCATGATAGTTCTTAGTTTTCCTCATTGAAATTGCCATTTATCATTAAGAGTATTGTGTGTTTTAACCCTTCTAATAGGTGAGTAATTTTATCTAATTTTTATTTAAATGCACAGGTCCCTAAAATAATTCATATTTAACAATTTTTGTATAATTTTTGGTGAGCTGCCTCTCGTGATATTTGATTAATTTTTAACTGCATTTTTATGAGTTGTATGTATACTTGCATATTGATTACAAAAGTCATCTAAAAAATTAAAATAATTCATTTAACAAATATGCGACTTGGAGTTTTTTCTCCATGTCTCCGGTCGTCTTTTACTCCCTTATCCCTGTGTATTGCAGAAAAGTGTGTGTGTGTGTGTGTGTGTGTGTGTGTGTGTACAAATTTAGATGAAAAGCATGTAAATTTTTATTCATTCACAGATCATCTCTTTGGCATTATATCTGAAATCTCATTATAAAATACATGAATTGTGATTTTTTTTCCATGTCTCTAATCTCAGGACACAATCAACTCACGAGTGTTTAACCTTCACCTACCTGAGTGGAGGATCCTCCACCTGAGATATTTGCAATATTTCTGTAAGAAGACATGTTCTTCTTCCAATTATTTATTTATTTAGTCATCCATTGATGTCCGTATTGGTTTATGGATGTCTGTTTCATACTCTGAAGAAGATCCTTGCTACATTCTTCATTTTATTGTTCAAATCATCAGAGCTTTATTAGTACTGGGAGCTCATTTAGTTTGATTCCTGCATCCTTACAGTAAACCTCATCTTTTTGTTTTTGGACATTTCCCTGTTTCCAGGTATTACAATAAATTCTAAGCTTGTTTTCTATGTTTACTTCTCTGTACATAGAATCAGAGCCATTTTTCTAATGACTGCTTGTTTCTGATGTTAAAGAATAGTATTAAAATTTTAAAAAGTCATACTGGGTGTGTGTGTTGTTAATGTGGTGTAAGTACTTCTAGGACCTCTCAGCCAATTGGCCTAGTCAATGTTCATGTTTGTATGAACCCATGTTTATGGACACATCGAAACTATTTATGTATCTAATCTTCTGCAACTTGATTACATTAAAAATGAGAACACACTGGTGTCTCCACCCAACTATGCTACCACATGGACCTTTCCGCCCTGCCTTTCTTGACTGTCCATAACCACCCACTGCAAAGTGAGCAACCCAGTCCTAACATATGTCATTTTATTACTTAGCTGCACAATTTCAGGACACATGCATAGCAGTATCAGAAATGTAAAGCTCATTGGAAACATGTTTATCTACTAGAACAGACTGCTTATGTGCAGTTTCTTTACATGATAAACGTATAGAATTTCCTCATTTTCAAAGTTGCTTAGGTCAGCAACTTCACTTTCCACTTTCCTCAGTGAAGTCATTTCAATGACAATGTATAATGGCATGTATTTGAAATTCTTTGATGCCAAAACTATAGTCAGGTAAACATATAGACGATATTCAAGCAATTTAGAGAGTAGGTATAAAATAAGTAAAAATGGCACTGGTTAAGAGTAAAATTATTTTTAGTGATAAACGGTGGTTAAGACACAGCAGAATTAATTTGGCTAAGCTCATAATGTTGTGACAGAAAATATAAACCTAAATATACACAATTTTTTAAAAAAAATATATTTAGCAGTTCATTATTCCAGGATTAAATGCAGACTGTATAAAATTATCTAATAACTTATTTGGGAGGGTGGGGATATCATGAGACACATGCAACAAAGAATGAAGTAATTTTCCTCATTTGCATATAAGACGTTTCCATTCACTAAAGATCTTTAATAAAAAAAAATCAATTTTCTACACGATCCATGTTTTTTTCCTTCTGACAAGCAAATAACCCATAGGATTCCTTTCTTTCCTTGGTTGAGAAAGATTTTCCACAAGCTTCAACACACGTCAGGCATGCACTGTCCCTGAATGGGCATTTACCCTCAGATGGGCACACACACCTGTCAGCATGTGGGCTCTTCTGTCAGACAAACACACCTTTCCTCATGTGGATTATTCCCTCAGACAAACACACATGGCCCCACATGGACTCTTTCCTCAGACCACCACATATGTCCTCACATTTACTCTTTCCTCAGGAAAAAGACATTTCCTCATGTGGACTCTTGTCTCAGACAAGCAAACATGTCTGCATGTGAACTCTTCAGTCAGATAAGTGCACACACTTCCACATTGACTGTTTCCTTACACAAGCACATATATCCAATATTGAACTGTTTTGTGAGAAAGGTATCCCTTTTCTCTGGAAGTGTATTTTTATGTTCTTACTGGACATATTTTTTGATAACGTTTGCTACTGTGAAGATGCCTGAACACTGTCCATACTAGAGAATAAGAAAGAGTAATGGGCAGATTAACCCTGTGCATCCAGACACAGGAATCTTTGACCCTGCCCTCCCTGAAATGGAGACACAGAGAATGGATGAGCAATGCTGAGCGGTGCGCCCATGACCACAAAAAGAAAGACACGGAAATGTGTCCCTTCCCCTCCTCATGAAAGGCAGCTCATCCGCTGTTCCTTCAGGTCCTGGTGAGGAGCCACCCCATATCTGTGCCCTTTTGCAGTGTTCACACCATGGGGTCTGCACTGATCTGGATTTCCCTTCTCATCACTCTCAGTATTAGGGTCCCTTATGAATCAGGTACAGCTGTAGTTGCTCCAGATGGGGCTCTTCTTCTATTTCCTCTGTGTTTGCGGAAGTCCTGTGTGAAGTTTATTGGTGGAGTCAGAGGGGAAAAATTGTACAGCCCAGCAGTTCACTGAGACTCTCCTGAAAAGCCTCTGATTTCACCTTTACCAGCTGCGGCATGAGCTTGGTCCAGCAGGCTTCATGACAGAGATTGGTGTGGGTGGAAACAGTGAGGGATCAAGTAGGAGATCTCAGATTACTCTCCATGAGTACAAATAAATTAACAGTCCCAGGTGACACCCTTTCAAGTACAGTCTACCTTACACTGACCAACCTGAAAGCCAAGGACAAGGCGTTGTATTATTGTGAGGGACAAAGGAGAGGGAACATCTGTGTGAGCCCAGACACAAAAATCTCTGCAGGAAGACAGGAGGGAACTGCATTGTAGATGCTCCTCATAACCACAAAGAGGCAGTCAGGACCACCAGGAGGCTCTCAGGACACCTGGGGATGCTCAGAACCACGACACGCGCTCAGGACATCAGTGGGCGCTCAGGACCAAGAGGGGGTGCTCAGGACACCAGGGGGCGCTCAGAACCACCACAGGTGCTCAGAACACCAGGGGGCGCTCAGGACCACGAGGGGGCGCTCAGGACACCAGGGGGCGCTCAGAACCACCAAAGGCTGCTCCGTACACGAGGGTTCCCTTAGGAGGCAGCTCCACATCAGGAGCCTGAGAGGCTGTGGTTTCCTTTTAAATCTTGGTGATTCCTGACCTGGTCAAGCAAAAGTCTTTCCCGGGATCTCTCACCATTTCTTCTTTGTAAATCCATGATTTCTTTTACCTACAAAACATTAACTTAGAACAGGGATTTAATTCAACTTTTAATGCTGCAGATTTTCCAAGTAATACTGGCAATGATCCCCCAGGACAATTTTAAAAATAGATTATTATATATTTTGTGTATGTAAAATGATACTATCTTGAAAATAGTACAATTTTTAAAATCACACCTGTAATCCCAGCACTTTGGGAGGCTGAGGCGGGCAGATCACTTGAGCTCAGGAGTTTTACAACAGCCTGGCAACACAGTGAAATCTTTTCTATACAAAACAAGCAAGCATCAACAAAAAATAGCTAGGTGTGGTGCTACCTCTGGAATCAGCTACTTGAAAGGCTGAGGTGGGGGGATCCCTTAAGCCTGGGAGGTTGATGCTGCAGTGAACTGTGATTGTGCCACTGCACTCCAGCCTGGTTTACAGAGTGAGACCCTTTCTTAAAAAATGCATCTCCTCAATACAAACCGTTTCAATGAATAGAGCTTTGTGTTGTTGTGCTGTAACAGTCAAACAATTGTATGTATTTTCTAAGTTTAACTCAGCATATGCATGGTGTTTTGTTTCTTTTTCTTTCATCTGCTGTTTTTGGAAATTAAACACCACTTTAAATGCTCTTGTTCTCCCCTTTGGTTTGCTTCAGGTGTTCTGTTTGTCAGACTATTTCTCTATCCTCCCTGTTTCTTTGAAAGTCTTTTTTCTTCCTCAGTCTCCATGCAGGATAAAGAAAGTCCCTTTACTTTCTGTTCTCCAAGTCTGGTGAATCAGTTCCCTTTTCTTCATAATCACTGAAGCCAACAAAATTTAGGAGGATAATTGTTCTCCTTAGAATATGTTCATCTACCTGCAGACTCTCTGCCCTCCTCACCCTTTTCTAGGGTCCCGCAGACATCACCCTCATCCCATCCCCTCCCTTCCCTAAGTACCACAGAGGGGGCTCTGCAGCTCCTGCTGCCCTCTGTGTGCTCAGCCCTGGGGCTCGCTTGTGCTGTGATGATGAAGTCTAAATCCCCATGTGCTTGGACCACCCTCTAGGAAGATGCCATTGTGAGTGAGTCCTGAAAAGCACGGGCTGTGTTCAGTTTCCTTTTGCTGGATCTTCTCTATTTTAAAGGAATACTGGCAAATAAAGACTAGAGTTTGTATTGAATATTCATGTCAAAAAAGTTTCCTTTCAAAACTTTCCAAATAAAACAATTTTTTTTCCTGCCTACTTTGAAAACTACAATGTAAATTCAACAAATAATGTAATACAATTTTAAAGGTGATGTTCATCATATTAGTTATTCAATTTATTAAAAACAGAATGATATTTAAAATAAATTTCATTGCACATTTAAGTGACATATTTGACAAGAATGGTATTTGCATACATTTTTTACAAAAACATGTATTTAAATATATTTGTCTTTTTAGTATTGGTTTAGGAAGACATACATGTAGAAAAGCATTATTTTGCACTACAACCTCAAACTGCAAACACAATTTAAATTCAACTAAATAATTAGAATAATATAAAACAAATAGATGTGTTGTTTTGGTTTTTAGATATACATTCACTTTTGCAAGGGAACATGTGTGTGTCTTTGCTGGGCTGTTGTGTATGTATGTGTGTTTGTATGACCATGGAGTTTTAAATACATCATTAAATTAGACTGTTGTATTAATCTTGGCCAGGCACAGAGGCTCAGGCCTATAATCCCAGCACTTTGGGAGGCTTAGGCAGGCAGATGACTTGAGATTAAGAGTTCAAGACCAACCTTGCCAACATGGCAAAACCCCATCTCTACTAAAACTACAAAAATTAGCCAGGTGTTGTGGCACGTGCCTTTAGTCCTAGTGCCACAGGGAAATCTGGGGTCAGAATTCCCACACAGAGTCCCTACTGGGTCACCACCTAGTGGAGCTGTAGAAAGAAAGCCACCATCTCCAGAACCCAGAATGATAAATCCACTGAGGGCTTGCACCGCGTGCGTGGAAAAGCCACAGACACTCAATGCCAGCCCGTGAATGTAGCCAGGTGGGAGACTGTGCCCTGGAAAGCCACAGGAACAGAACTGCTCAAGACCATGGAAACCCACCTGTTGCATCAAGTAACCTGGATTTGAGACACAGAGTCAATGAAGATTATTTTGGAACGTTAAGATTTGACTGCCCAACTGGATTTCAGACTTGCATGAGGCCTGCAGTTTGGGCCAATTTCTCCCATTTGGAATGGCTGTATTTACACAATGCCTGAACTCCCATTGTATCTAGGAAGGAACTGGATTTTTAAAATTTTATTTTACAGGCTCATAGATGGAAGGGACTTGCCTCATCTCAGAAGAGACCATGGGCTGTGGACTTTTGAGTTATGGCTCCAATGAGTGAAGACTTCAGAGCTTCAGAGTGCTGTTGGAAAGTCATGAATGGTTTTAAAATGTAAGGACATTAGATTTGAGAGGGGCCAGGGTTGGAATCATATGGTTTGTCAGTGTCTCTTCTTAAATCTCGTCTTGAATTGTATCTCCCACAATTCCCACGTGTCATAGGAGAAATCCAGTGGGAGGTGGTTGAATCATGGAGGGAGCTCTTCCTTGTGCTGTTCTTGTGATATTGGATGACTCTCATGAGATGCGACGGTTTTGAAAAACGGGAGTTTCCCTGCCCTCTCTTTGTCTCCTGCCATCTCTATGTAAGATATAACTTGCTCCTCCTTGAATTCCACCATGACGTTGAGGCCTCCGAAGCCATGTGTAAGTCCATTAATCTTTTTCCTCTATAAATTACCCAGTCTGGTGATGTCTTTATTAGCAGTGTGAAAACGGACTAATACAACAAATATCAATCTCTTAAAATATTTTGTTGTTCTGCATGTAACTTGGCAGAGTCTAATATGAGAGGTAAAACAAATAATCCATGGACCTTCAGATATTATGTCATAGGGTAATTATGCCTGAGTCCCTGAGGGGGTGAACCAGAGGTCGTACGCACTAGTGGCAGTACCTTTGGCAAAGGGCGTTCAGGGGTTTCTGAAAGTTTTTATAATTTTCATTTAAAAATTGAATTTACTATTTATTTCTTCTTCAAACTTTCCAGAGATTGTTGGCAGTAAGAACAGCTTAGTATTGGAGTAATACTCATGAGTTAGAGAGTTATTTTGTAATTATTCTCCTGAGATTTGCGTGAGTCAATTGATATGGAAGTTCATATGCCCCAAGACGAAATATCAGAATTAAGACGTTTTCATCAACCTTAATGGCTGTAGTTTTTGGCAAGGCAGTGCTTCAATTCAGCCAGAGAGAAAGACAACAATGAAACTTTCAAATACAGTGGAGTCTGACCTCAGTTTCTCTCTCTTATAAACAAAAATCTGTGCCACATCAAGATTTTTCTTTAAGCTCTCAGATAAAGTCAACATTGGGAATGGAAAAGCTAATCACTTTCTCCTTAGAAAAGGCGAAGGTCTGAGAGGAATGCAGAGTTGTGTCCTGAAGAAGATGACATTGTTATGTCTTCTCCTTTGCCCAGTGACTGCTCTCAAGCTGAGTGTTTCAGATGTCAGACATGGCCTATAGGGATGGTTGTGACTACACGTGACTGACAGGGACTGAGTCTCTGTATCTCTAAGTGTCCCATCTGAGGAGCAGCTACAGGAGTCAGCCCTAGACTGGAAGTGCCTCACTGACCCTCTGCCTCACCTGTGTACTCTCTGGACGGTTCAAGAAAGTCATATCCCTGCAACATCTTTTGCCAAAACTACTCCAACTAGTACGTATGACCTATGGTCCACACCCTCAAGTACACAGCCATGGTCATCCTATGACTTGGTGTCTAGAAGACCCCTGCATTTTCAATTTTACCTCTAATATTAGACTCCACTTTATCACATGCAGACACAGCAGAATATTTTAAGACATTGATGTCTTATGCTGAAAAATACAACAGTTCATAAAAGTCTCCTTCCCATCACACCCAGGGTTTACTGCTGAATAAGGATCTGCCATCCCCTAGGGAGGAGCTAGAATGGACGGTGTGCCCTGTTAGTCATATGGGATTCGATCCATCTTGTGGAAAATGGCAGCATCTTCTTCTCTTATAAGATTAAATAGTATTCTGTTATGTATACATACAGCATTGTCTTTATCCATTTGTCTATCTACTGACACTCAGATTGTCTCCATATCTTGGTTTTTATTAATAGTGTTTCAACAAACATAGGATGCAGATATCTTAACAAGGTAGTAATTTCATCTGCTTTGGGTTTATTTCTAGAAGCAGAATTTCTGGTCATATAATATTTCTAGTTTTAATTCATTTGGAGCCTTTATAATGCTTTCCATAATTGTGAAAATATAGAATGATATAGCCACTAGGAAAAACAGTTTCAGTTTTGAGGTATGATCCATAAACAAATAATGTTTGATTATGGCTGTCAATGAGAGTTTCTAGTAAATATGGCAGAAGTCAATAAAGCTTCTCACCTGAAAGCAGGATGAATTTGCTCCCTTATTCCCTTAAAAGCAAAAGATTTGGAGCATGCACGATGGGGGCTGTTGGCAAGGTTCAGAATGATATCAGAAGATGAAACTCAGTTGAATAAAAATGGTGGGTTTTCTTTCACAGACATGCCAATTCTAAATATGAAACCATGAAGTCAAGTGAGGATCTAGAACGTGTTCACTTGAAGCATCAGCACGTTCTCAAAGGCACCTACTGCTGCATCACAAGGGCAATGAACTTTTGAAACCAGTAAAGTGTGAGTTCACAGTAAGTGATAAAATTATCACGTTTGACATGAGGTTTGTTTAGTATGCCAAGGGCTTGTACAGATTAATCATACACAAATATACATAGTGTGTTTTGCATACATAGATGTCTAGAGGATGATTCTCTTAGGGAAATTTCTTCAGGTCACAGAAATCGGTGTACATTGTAGATCCCACGAAAAAGTGTCTCTTTATGAATACTGGTCTGTATTTCAATTAGGGAAAATAATTTCTGTTGGAGTAGGCTTCCAATTTTGCAGATTTTTTCATTGCTTCTTGAGTTGTAAGACATGAACCAAAAAATTGAGTTCACAAGATCACAGGAAACCATTGCTCTGTTGCTTTAGTTTGAAAAACTAACTTCCTAGGAAAAGAAGATTCTGTCCAACCAAGATGAGCTCATTTCTTCTGCATACCATGAAGTTTGAGACCCCATTGTCAAGAATCATGAAAATTTTACACTCC
>NC_065584.1:767601-828248 GCF_024542745.1 Macaca thibetana thibetana
TTCTCACCTATGAGTGAGAACATGCGGTGTTTGGTTTTCTGTTCTTGAGACAGTTTGCTAAGAATGATGGTTTCCAGCTGCATCCATGTCCCTACAAAGGACACAAACTCATCCTTTTTTATGGCTGCATAGTATTCCATGGTGTATATGTGCCACATTTTCTTAATCCAGTCTGTCACTGAGGGCATTTGGGTTGATTCCAAGTCTTTGCTATTGTGAATAGTGCTGCAATAAACATACGTGTGCATATGTCTTTATAGCAGCATGATTTATAATCCTTTGGGTATATACCCAGTAATGGGATGGCTGGGTCATATGGTACATCTACTTCTAGATCCTTGAGGAATCGCCATACTGTTTTCCATAATGGTTGAACTAGTTTACAGTCCCACCAACAGTGTAAAAGTGTTCCTGTTTCTCCACATCCTCTCCAGCACCTGTTGTTTCCTGACTTTTTAATGATCGCCATTCTAACTGGTGTGAGATGGTATCTCATTGTGGTTTTGATTTGCATTTCTCTGATGGCCAGTGATGATGAGCATTTTTTCATGTGTCTGTTGGCTGTATGAATGTCTTCTTTTGAGAAATGTCTGTTCATATCCTTTGCCCACTTTTGGATGGGGTTGTTTGTTTTTTTCTTGTAAATTTGTTTGAGTTCTTTGTAGGTTCTGGATATTAGCCCTTTGTCAGATGAGTAGATTGCAAAAATTTTCTCCCATTCTGTAGGTTGCCTGTTTACTCTGATGGTAGTTTCTTTTGCTGTGCAGAAGGTCTTTAGTTTAATGAGATCCCATTTGTCAATTTTGGCTTTTGCTGCCGTTGCTTTTGGTGTTTTAGACGTGAAGTCTTTGTCCATGCCTATGTCCTGAATGGTACTACCTAGGTTTTCCTCTAGGATTTTTATGGTATTAGGTCTAACATTTAAGTCTCTAATCCATCTTGAATTAATTTTCGTATAAGGAGTAAGGAAAGGATCCAGTTTCAGCTTTCTACTTATGGCTAGCCAATTTTCCCAGCACCATTTATTAAATAGGGAATCCTTTCCCCATTTCTTATTTCTCTCAGGTTTGTCAAAGATCAGATGGCTGTAGATGTGTAGTATTATTTCTGAGGACTCTGTTCTGTTCCATTGGTCTATATCTCTGTTTTGGTACCAGTACCATGCTGTTTTGGTTACTGTAGCCTTGTAGTATAGTTTGAAGTCAGGTAGCGTGATGCCTCCAGCTTTGTACTTTTGACTTAGGATTGTCTTCGAGATGTGGGCTCTTTTTTGGTTCCATATGAACTTTAAAGCAGCTTTTTCCAATTCTGTGAAGAAACTCATTGGTAGCTTGATGGGGATGGCATTGAATCTATAAATGACCTTGGGCAGTATGGCCATTTTCACGATATTGATTCTTCCTATCCATGAGCATGGTATGTTCTTCCATTTGTTTGTGTCCTCTTTTATTTCACTGAGCAGTGGTTTGTAGTTCTCCTTGAAGAGGTCCTTTACATCCTTTGTAAGTTGGATTCCTAGGTATTTTATTCTCTTTGAAGCAATTGTGAATGGAAGTTCATTCATGATTTGGCTCTCTGTTTGTCTGTTACTGGTGTATAAGAATGCTTGTGATTTTTGCACATTTTATATCCTGAGATTTTGCTGAAGTTGCTTATCAGCTTAAGGAGATTTTGGGCTGAGACGATGGGGTTTTCTAAATATACAATCATGTCATCTGCAAAGAGGGACAATTTGACTTCTTCTTTTCCTAACTGAATACCCTTGATTTCTTTCTCTTGCCTGATTGCCCTAGCCAGAACTTCCAACACTATGTTGAATAGGAGTGGTGAGAGAGGGCATCCCTGTCTTGTGCCAGTTTTCAAAGGGAATTTTTCCAGTTTTTGCCCATTCAGTATGATATTGGCTGTGGGTTTGTCATAGATAGCTCTTATTATTTTGAGGTACGTTCCGTCAATACCGAATTTATTGAGCGCTTTTAGCATGAAGGGCTGTTGAATTTTGTCAAAAGCCTTTTCTGCATCTATTGAGATAATCTTGTGGTTCTTGTCTTTGGTTCTGTTTATATGCTGGATTATGTTTATTGATTTGCGAATGTTGAACCAGCCTTGCATCCCAGGGATGAAGCCCACTTGATCATGGTGGATAAGCTTTTTGATGTGTTGCTGAATCCGGTTTGCCAGTATTTTATTGAGGATTTTTGCATCGATGTTCATCAGGGATATTGGTCTAAAATTCTCTTTTTTTGTTGTGTCTCTGCCAGGCTTTGGTATCAGGATGATGTTGGCCTCATAAAATGAGTTAGGGAGGATTCCCTCTTTTTCTATTGATTGGAATAGTTTCAGAAGGAATGGTACCAACTCCTCCTTGTACCTCTGGTAGAATTCAGCTGTGAATCCATCTGGTCCTGGACTTTTTTTGGTTGGGAGGCTATTAATTATTGCCTCAATTTCAGAGCCTGCTATTGGTCTATTCAGGGATTCAACTTCTTCCTGGTTTAGTCTTGGAAGAGTGTAAGTGTCCAGGAAATTATCCATTTATTCTAGATTTTCCAGTTTATTTGCGTAGAGGTGTTGATAGTATTCTCTGATGGTAGTTTGTATTTCTGTGGGGTCGGTGGTGATATCCCCTTTATCATTTTTAATTGCGTCGATTTGATTCTTCTCTCTTTTCTTCTTTATTAGTCTGGCTAGTGGTCTGTCAATTTTGTTGATCTTTTCAAAAAACCAACTCCTGGATTCATTGATTTTTTGGAGAGTTTTTTGTGTCTCTATCTCCTTCAGTTCTGCTCTGATCTTAGTTATTTCTTGCCTTCTGCTAGCTTTCGAATGTGTTTGCTCTTGCTTCTCTAGTTCTTTTAATTGCGATGTTAGAGTGTCAATTTTAGATCTTCCCTGCTTTCTCTTGTGGGCATTTAGTGCTATAAATTTCCCTCTACACACTGCTTTAAATGTGTCCCAGAGATTCTGGTATGTTGTATCTTTGTTCTCATTGGTTTCAAAGAACATCTTTATTTCTGCCTTCATTTCGTTATGTACCCAGTAGTCATTCAGGAGCAGGTTGTTCAGTTTCCATGTAGTTGAGCGGTTTTGATTGAGTTTCTTAGTCCTGAGTTCTAGCTTGATTGCACTGTGGTCTGAGAGACAGTTTCTTATAATTTCTGTTCTTGTACATTTGCTGAGGAGTGCTTTACTTCCAATTACGTGGTCGATTTTGGAGTAAGTACGATGTGGTGCTGAGAAGAATGTATACTCTGTTGATTTGGGGTGGAGAGTTCTATAGATGTCTATTAGGTCTGCTTGCTGCAGAGATGAGTTCAATTCCTGGATATCCTTGTTAACTTTCTGTCTCATTGATCTGTCTAATGTTGACAGTGGAGTGTTGAAGTCTCCCATTATTATTGTATGGGAGTCTAAGTCTCTTTGTAAGTCTCTAAGGACTTGCTTTATGAATCTGGGTGCTCCTGTATTGGGCGCATATATATTTAGGATAGTTAGCTCTTCCTGTTGAATTGATCCCTTTACCATTATGTAATGACCTTCTTTGTCTCTTTTGATCTTTGATGGTTTAAAGTCTGTTTTATCAGAGACTAGTATTGCAACCCCTGCTTTTTTTTGTTCTCCATTTGCTTGGTAAATCTTCCTCCATCCCTTTATTTTGAGCCTATGTATGTCTCTGCGTGTGAGATGGGTCTCCTGAATACAGCAGACTGATGGGCCTTGACTCTTTATCCAGTTTGCCAGTCTGGGTCTTTTAATTGGAGCATTTAGTCCATTTACATTTAAGGTTAAGATTGTTATGTGTGAACTTGATCCTGCCATTATGATATTAACTGGTTATTTTGCTCGTTAGTTGATGCAGTTTCTTCCTAGCCTCAATGGTCTTTACATTTTGGCATGTTTTTGCAATGGCTGGTACCGGTTGTTTCTTTCCATGTTTAGTGCTTCCTTCAGGGTCTCTTGTAAGGCAGGCCTAGTGGTGACAAAATCTCTAAGCATTTGCTTATCTGTAAAGGATTTTATTTCTCCTTCACTTATAAAACTTAGTTTGGCTGGATATAAAATTCTGGGTTTAAAATTCTTTTCTTTAAGAATGTTGAATATTGGCCCCCACTCTCTTCTGGCTTGGAGAGTTTCTGCCGAGAGATCTGCTGTTAGTCTGATGGGCTTCCCTTTGTGGGTAACCCGACCTTTCTCTCTGGCTGCCCTTAAGATTTTTTCCTTCATTTCAACTTTGGTGAATCTGGCAATTATGTGTCTTGGAGTTGCTCTTCTCGAGGAGTATCTTTGTGGCGTTCTCTGTATTTCCTGGATTTGAATGTTGGCCTGCCCTACTAGGTTGGGGAAGTTCTCCTGGATGATATCCTGAAGAGTGTTTTCCAACTTGGTTCCATTTTCCCCCTCACTTTCAGGCACCCCAATCAGACGTAGATTTGGTCTTTTTACGTAATCCCATACTTCTTGCAGGCTTTGTTCATTTCTTTTTCTTCTTTTTTCTTTTGGTTTCTCTTCTCGCTTCTTTTCATTCATTTGATCCTCAATCGCAGATACTCTTTCTTCCAGTTGATCGAGTCGGTTACTGAAGCTTGTGCATTTGTCACGTATTTCTCGTGTCATGGTTTTCATCTCTTTCATTTCGTTTATGACCTTCTCTGCATTAATTACTCTAGCCATCAATTCTTCCACTTTTTTTTCAAGATTTTTAGTTTCTTAGCGCTGGGTATGTAATTCCTCCTTTAGCTCTGAGAAATTTGATGGACTGAAGCCTTCTTCTCTCATCTCGTCAAAGTCATTCTCCGTCCAGCTTTGATCCGTTGCTGGCGATGAGCTGCGCTCCTTTGCCGGGGGAGATGCACTCTTATTTTTTGAATTTGCAGCTTTTCTGCCCTGCTTTTTCCCCATCTTTGTGGTTTTATCTGCCTCTGGTCTTTGATGATGGTGATGTACTGATGGGGTTTTGGTGTAGGTGTCCTTCCTGTTTGATAGTTTTCCTTCTAACAGTCAGGGCCCTCAGCTGTAGGTCTGTTGGAGATTGCTTGAGGTCCACTCCAGACCCTGTTTGCCTGGGTATCAGCAGCAGAGGCTGCAGAAGATAGAATATTTCTGAACAGCGAGTGTACCTGTCTGATTCTTGCTTTGGAAGCTTCCTCTCAGGGGTGTACTCCACCCTGTGAGGTGTGGGGTGTCAGACTGCCCCTAGTGGGGGATGTCTCCCAGTTAGGCTACTCAGGGGTCAGGGACCCACTTGAGCAGGGAGTCTGTCCCTTCTCAGATCTCAACCTCCATGTTGGGAGATCCACTGCTCTCTTCAAAGCTGTCAGACAGAGTCGTTTGCGTCTGCAGAGGTTTCGGCTGCGTTTGTTATTGCCCTGTCCCCAGAGGTGGAGTCTACAGAGGCAGGCAGGTTTCCTTGAGCTGCTGTGAGCTCCACCCAGTTCGAGCTTCCCAGCAGCTTTGTTTACCTACTTAAGCCTCAGCAATGGCGGGCGCCCCTCCCCCAGCCTCGCTGCTGCCTTGCCGGTAGATCACAGACTGCTGCGCTAGCAATGAGGGAGGCTCCGTGGCTGTGGGACCCTCCCGGCCAGGTGTGGGATATGATCTCCTGGTGTGCCTGTTTGCTTAGAGCGCGGTATTGGGGTGGGAGTTACCCGATTTTCCAGGTGTTGTATGTCTCAGTTCCCCTGGCTTGGAAAAGGGATTCCCTTCCCCCTTGCGCTTCCCAGGTGAGGCAATGCCTCGCCCTGCTTCAGCTCTCGCTGGTCGGGCTGCAGCAGCTGACCAGCACCGATCGTCCGGCACTCCCCAGTGAGATGAACCCAGTAACTCAGTTGAAAATGCAGAAATCACCGGTCTTCTGTGTGGCTCGCGCTGGGAGTTGGAGACTGGAGCTGTTCCTATTCGGCCATCTTGCTCCGCCCTCCACAGTACTATTTTTATACGCACGTAACAATCAAGCAGAGAACCATAGATGTGTGGAACAGGATAAACATTCCAGAAATAAAGTCACAAGCCTGCAGCCAACTGACTGTGACCAACTAGACAAAAAGCATATCCTGGGAAAAGGTCACCTTGTTCAATAAATTGTGCAGGAAAAACTGAAAGGCTATTTGCAGAAGAATAAAACTGGACCCATAACTCTCACTATGTGCAAAAGTTAAGCCAAAACCTATAAAAGACTTAACTGGGAGACCTGAGAGTCTGAAGGTTGTAGATGAAATCCTAGGAAATGTTTTTCTGGACATTGTCCTAGGCAAAGAATTCATGACTCCAACCTTAAAAGTAAACAGAACTTAAACCAAAATAGGCAATTTAGGCTTCATACAAATAAGAAGCAAAGCATGTGCTCAGCAAAATAAAAAGTCAACAAAGTTAACAGAAAACCAACAGAATGACAAAAAATACTTGTAAACACTACGTCTGACAAAGAGCTAATATTTGTAATGTGCAAGAAACAAAAACAACACAAGAAAACACAAATAACCTCATTTAAAAGTGAGCAAATAACAGACATTTATTTTTCAAAACAGGACATAAAAATCATCCACCAGCATACGAAAAAACAATCAATGGCATTAATCATCACAGAAATGCAATTTAAAGTCACAATGAGAAACCATATTAAACCAGTCAGACTAGCTATTATTAAAAAGTTAAAAATAAAAACTAAATTGAACAAAAAACAGATGTTGGTGAGGATACAGAGAAACAGTAGTGCATATACACTGTTGGAGAAAATGTAAATTAGTACAAGCTATATGGAAAACAGTATGGAAACTTCTCAGAGAACTAATAATCGAACTAATATTTGATTCTGCAACTCCACTACTTGGTATTGGCTCAAAGAAAATAAATTTTATATTAGACAGATGCCTGCATTTATTTTTATTGTTGTGTTATTCATAGTAGCACATATATGGTACCAAACTTAGTGTCTATTTATTATGATTAGATAAGGAAAACATGTTGTATATGTATATGTGCATATATATATACACTTACCCTCACAAATACACTATATAGAAACTCGTGATTAAACTCGTACCGCATGTTCCAAGGCTGCAGACATCCACAGACACTGCTATCAGGTAGAATATTTTATGGACTTGGACACCTCATCCCAGGAGGTAAGAGAGAGCCATAAATGAAGAAAAGTTTTCTTTTAATTTTTTTAGTTATTTCCTTTTTTAGGAACGCTCAGGATTTGACCAATTCAGGCCTGCTGAGTTAACCCACCGCTGTACACAAATCCCGATGCGATGGACTGTGGATGGCTAGGCTCAGCAGAGAGGGTAGAGATGGCCGAGTTAGGACCGCAAGGAGGAGCTGAGGGACTGTAGGAGGAAAGTTGAGAGGCTCTGGAGGGACCCATGAGTGTGCCTGAGCTGTGAGTTGAACCAAAGCTGTTGTGTTTCCCAGAAGCCCAAGAAAATGGTGCTACAGTGAAGGGTGTGGGGAAGGGGCGGTAAATGGGCCGTGGATGGTAGCGGGAGGGAAAGAGAGCTAAAAGTGTTAGGAACCAGGAAGGAGAGCCAGGGATCTGGGCATTCCTTAAAGAAGCAGGTTCAGAAAAAAAGCTGTCAAATGCCTCCAGCCTGGGCTTCCATCCGTATGTCAGAGATAAATTCTAGGCATGTTTTCCATCTGACAAATACCACAGAGTGAGGAAGGAGATGGAGGCGTTGCTAGGAGAGAACACCCCGGAGAAGACAGCAGCCCGTCCTTGTCCTCACACCGCCCTGCCTGTCCTTTATCATCACAGATCAGAGGTTCTCATCCTTGTCCTGTGGTGAAAAAAAACATCCTGTTCTTAGAATCCTAAGACCTCCAGACACATGTGAGTGGTTCAGTCTACCATAAATCTGGCATTTCCAAACAAGTCCTCTATCTGCCTTTCATCAGTGTGATCATGAAGCTTCAGGGTAAGTGAAACACGTCGGTCACTAAACAGTAAAAACAAAAACAAATGGCCTATTTACCCATGTTGGGATGACTCCCAGGTTTCAGAAGCAAAGAATTGGACAGAAAAGCAAAAGTGTTTGTTCTCAGGACTTCTGGACACCACACATGGAAAATGAAACTCACACATACACACATTATAGTAAAATGGATCATCGCACTTATCTTATTTTTTTGAGGTTCCCTGAGCAATTAGGAAGCACTAAAGGTAGATTTATCAAAGAAAAAATATCAAGTAAAGACACTTGTTCCAGCACAGTAAGGAAGACTTTATCCAGGGTCTACATGGTAGGTGTAGGGACCAGGGCAATGGTGTTTTGCTGTAGGGAGAGAGATTCAGCTGAACTCCAAATGCAGAATGGGAACGTGAGGATTTACAACCAAGCAGCAGGGTAGGGTCCGGAAGATGGAAAATTACTAAGTGGAAACATGAGGCGCGTGGCCAAATCTCCTTAAACCAACCTGCCAGCATTCTTGTTGATGTTGGTCCAGGGTGATTCGACGTCACCGAGGTACGGTGAAGGGCAAGAAACTTGATCAGACACCCAGAAAAATCAGACATGGAGGATGGGAAATCTGGCTAAACCAACACACCGGAATTCCAGGTAAAACGGAATTTCAGGTGGAGACCCATCAATGGTGGTACTTTCTGCTGAACAAACTCACAACTGAGTGAAATGAGAACAATTCGGCACAACAATGTAAATTCAACCATTTCCTGAATTTCTGGAGATTGTGAGTGGCAGAATGAGCTGAGGTGTGATAGCTCAGGGGGTGTCCTAATTCTGAACCCACAATTAGTTCTAAGCAGTGTTCACTGACAGAAGAACAGCTCGAGGTTCCCACACGCACAAACGCCTGACTCCATGAATCTGCAACCGGGGGTCTCTGCAGGCTCCGAGGTGCACAGGACAGACCCCACCTCGGAGTCAGCCTCAGGTAATTATCTGCTCTTCCTGTGGGGAGCAGAGGAACAGTGCAGAAGGAGAGTCAGCTGTACTCTACTCAGGATCTCTGCACATGGAGGAAAACAATGAAAGGGGGGATCACACATCCTCAACACGTCACAATTCCACATGAGAAAGGCAATTCTTTTCCAGGACATTCTGTGGAATCAAGGAAGAAAGCAATTGGGACAAATTAGAAATCACCATTGTTTACAGACTGCATGTTTGTTTCTATGTCATCCACAGAAATGAAGTAAAAGCCTGTGTTCTGTATAGAACCCACACCGTGTGGGCCCTGAGTCAGCACCTCCCTCCCTCCACCTTCAGGGAGCACAAGGCACCTGACCCAGGTGCCCAGGGCTGCACTCTGTCTTCCATGCCATGGCTGGTGCTGGAGCCACATCCTGGGCTCCACTCTCAGGAGAAGAACAAGCTCTGCGCTGATCTGAGCAGAGCCACTGCTGGGAGTCACTGGGTCCCCGATGGGAAACTTTGACACGACTCTGACTCAGTGCCCTTGCTGGACCTTCTAGAACAGCACAGAAGTTTAAGAAAGTTCCTCCCAGTCCTCCTCCCTCTCTCCTTCACTCAGGGACTAACTTCCCTCCCATGCCTTCAGATTCCCCAGCCTCCTTCCACTCCCTCTGCATTTCCTCTCAAATGCGTGGACGGGTTCCTTAAGACACTGTACACAAACGTAACCCAGTCATAGAATGTGCTTCTCTGAAGACCAACACTAACACACATATTTTGGCAAAGCTGTTTATAATACCAGCCAGATTCTATTGACAAATATATGAACTGACCACAGCAATCACCAGACACGTAAGTGTCTCCTTGGTTAGAACACAGTCTCAATTATTAAATGAGACTCGAATCTAGGTGTTGCTCTGATGATTTCATATAGGTGTTATTCAAACCTGCCATCCAGTTTCCTGAGCTAGGAAGATAGTACTAGTTATCCTGGGTGATCCTGATTTAATTCTAGCAGAACAAAAGACAACAAAATTCCCTGATGGATGGCAGGTGCGCCTCTTTCCAAGAATTTCAGCCTGTCCTTCCTGAAGGCCGGCCCTAGACACACCTAGACAGAAGACACAATTGCTGTCAGCCCTAGGCCTGCCTAGATAGAAGACACAATTGCTGTCAGCCCTCGACACACCTAGACAGAAGACACAATTGCTGTCACCAAGAAATCCTACACACTGGAGTGTCCACGATCAGCTCCCCAAAGTCACAGGTGAGGAAGGTGACACAGGCAGTCTCAGTAGATCCAGATCACAGATCTAGACAGGGTTCCTGGGGAAACTGTTAGATGGAGAAATTGCTAAGACTCTGAAAGGAAACCAGCCCTTAAGTTTCCTGAGCAACTTGCCCCAGAACAAACCCTGTGCTCACTGGGTCTTGAGTGCCCTCTGCAGCCCAGGCCCCTCCTGTCTTCCTGCAGGGACGTTTTTGTCTGGGCTCTCACTGACTTCCCCTCACCGTGTCTCTCGCACAGTAATACAAGGCTGTGTCCTCAGCTCTCAGCCTGTCCATTTGCAGATACAGGGAGTTCTTGGCGTTGTCTCTGGAGATGGTGAATCGGCCCTTCACGGAGTCTGCATAGCCTGTGCTACCACCATCCCAACTAATAGCAGAGACCCACTCCAGACCCTTCCCTGGAGCTTGGCGGACCCAGCCCATGGCATAATCATCAAAGGTGAATCCAGAGGCTGCACACGAGAGTCTCAGGGACCCCCCAGGCTGTACCACGCCTCCCCCAGACTCCACCAGCTGCACTTCACACTGGACACCTGCAAACAGAGATACACCCTGGTCAGAAACTGCCACACAGATCCACTGTTTCTCTCATGTTCATTCACACTCAACATCTCTATTTCTCCATGAATCACCTTTTAAAATAGCAACAAGGAAAACCCAGCTCAGTCCAAACTCCATGGTGAGTCTTCTGTGTTCAGTGCTGATCACCGAATGGAAACACCTGGGAATCTCAGGGCTGGGGCTCCTCTCCCAGGGCTGCAGGGTCAGGGCTAGGTTAGTTTTCATATAAGCAGAGGGAGGACCCTATTTGCATGTCTTCTACTATATAATGAGTTCTGTAAGGGATGCATCAGAGTGGGCTGTGTCCAAGAGTGGATGTGGGTGATTATACTTCATAAGTAATTAATTCTCATTAGCCTTCATACTTTTACATGCACATGAAATATGTTCTTTGGGAGTCAATGCTTCCTTCATTTACAGATGTGAATGTAAACCCCCAAGTATGGAGGGGCCATGTGACATGTCTAAGAGCTCACATCTGGTGAGAGCCAGTCTCAGTGTCTGGCCTACGTTTCTCACAATTGGATCCAACTGTTCCCTAAATTAACTCTAGGAAAGAGCTAGAAATTCCAAGTGAGGTTTACAAAACAATCTTCTTATAATGATACTGTGATATTATTTGGCTGTATCTTGGTGTCTTTCTAAGCAATATAGAAAACCTGAGGGTTAATTCATGTGAACATTCAGGAGTTCATGACTTTTCTTGTATTATTTTTATTTCTGTCCTCATCTTCTACCACATTAGACTTTTATTTTTAATAGTTTTAATGAGGTAATACTGACATAATCTTCACATAATATGTTCACCATTTGACAGACATTGACCTAATCACCATTCACAGAGAAAACAAATCAATTCGCCTCTCAATTTTCTCTTTGTCTCCCACAATTCCTCCTTCCTATACCTTCGCTTCTCTTACCATGGAGAAGTCAGTTAGGGATCTTTGTTATGTAGCTTCCAATGAGTATTCACTTTGTACAGTTTATAAAACGGAATCATATGTATGTGCTTTGGCGCATTATACTCATCGTATGTACTTTTGAAATGAACCACACTGTTGATCGCATCCAACATTAACTGACTGCAGTAGTGGGTACTATTCCAATAAAAGACTTTTCCACAATTTGTTTACTGATAAAGGTGCTGATTAGTATTTGGATTGTTTTCAGTTTCTGTGTATTTGAAATAAAGCTGCTCCTCAGCTTAGAGGAGTACACAGCAGAGAAACATGTTCTAGATCTTACAGCAACATGAACAGCAGCTAAACTGGTCAAGTTGCAAATGAATCAATATTTTTTTATACTTCAGGCAATTAACTTTATGGCACCCCGTGTCTGTGTCAGTGTGTGAGAGAGAAAGAAAGAGGGAGGAAAGGACACTGAAAATAAAGTGATTCTATGTAAGTATTAATTTGTGAGGTCCTCCAATGCAGGAACTGATTCCTAATGAACAGAGTCCACATAGGTTGAAGAGGGTAACTTGATGCACTCACATATGGCTATAGATTCATAATATAAATGTTATTCTCTAAACACATAAACACTCATACACATTAGAATAGATGTAGTGTCTAGTGGTGGAATGAGAAGGTGACACTAAAACCTGATTTCAGGCCTTTCCCCGCCTGCTACACCTGCTCTGAGGCTGACCCTTGAGCCTGCCTGACCACTGAGCCCCACAGTGGTCCTGAGACCTCATGCAGTGCCATGTGCCCCCTGGGTTTCCCTGTTGGTTCCTGGGTGCTGGCTTCTGTCCTCAGCACCCTCTGCTGTCTTGTAAACCCCCACAGGAAGGTTTGTGTGTGGGCTCACACTGATGTCTCCTCACTGTGTCTTTTGTTTAAAAATACTTGTTTGTGGCTGGGCACAGTGGCTCACACCTGAAATCCCAGCACTTTTGGAGGCCAAGGCAGGTGGATCACAAGGTCAGGAGTTCAAGACCAGCCTGGCCAGCATAGTGAAAACCCATCTCTACCAAAAATACAAAAATTAGCCAAGTGTGGTGATGGGTGCCTGCGGTCCCAGCTTCTTGGAGGCTGAGGCTGGATAACCGTTTGAACCCATGATGTGGAGGTTGTATTGAACCAAGATTGTCCCACTGTACTCCAGCCTGGGTGACACAGCAAGACTCCCTCTGAAAAACAAACAAACAAACATGGTTATGTGCTTGTTGCTCCCGTAGCTCAGCCATAGGAAGAACTGTTTTTGGATGTAGATCTGGAGGTGGTGACTGGACTCTCGAGGAGTGGGTTGGAATTTGTGCTCCCTTCATAACCTGTGCACCTGACCCACTCCAGTCCCTTCCCTGGGGGCTGATGGATCCAGCTCCAGGAGGAAGTCCTGGTTCTGTTGGGGAATCCAGCGTTTAAACCGAGATGTTATTGTTGTTGATTCACTAAACAAAATGTGGCACTCATTTTTACTGTGTTAAGATACACATAACATAAAATTTACCATTTTAGCCCTCGGTATGTGTATAGCCAGTGATACTTTACATATTTGCAATGCTGTGCAAGTATCACCACTATTTGGTTTTGGAACATTTTGTTCACCAAAAAGGAAACCTCACTTCCATTAAGCAGTCACTCTCTGTTTCCCCTCCACTCACCTCCTGAGATCCGTCTCTTGGGATTTTCTTGCTCTCCATACTTCATATCCATGAGACAATTTGGGAACCGGACTTCTGTGTCTACCTCAGTTCACTCAGTCAATGTTTTCAGAGTTCATCCAAGTTGCAGCCTATGTCAGTGCTTCACTCCTCTTTAAAGCTGGGTTACAGCCACCCACACACACTGCAGTGTCTTCATTTCTGTGGGTTACAGACACACAGACACACCGCAACGTCTTCATCCCTGTGGCAATCAATGGGCACTTGAGCTGTATTCTCCATTTAACTACTGTGAATGGTGACACCAGGTACATTTTTGTATGTGGTTTTCTGTGAAGACCATTTTCCAAAGTTGCTATCCCATTTCAATACCAACCAGCAACCATGACCATTCCAAATTCAATGTGTCTTTGCCTACAAGTGATTATGTTTTTCTATTCATTTTTGAATACTAGTTATCTTAGTGTGTGTAACATGGTAACCTGTAGGGAACTTAAATCATCAGTATAAACTAGATAACCCTATTAAAAATAGGGAAAGGACATGCACAGAAGCTTCTCAAACACTGACATACAAGTGAATAAGTAACATATAAAAATGCACAGCATCATCAATTGTGAGATAAGTGCAAATCAAAACCAAAGGAGATACTGTCTGACACCTGTCAGAATTACTATCACTAAAAGATCAGAAATTAGCAGATGCAGGCAAAGCTATAGAGAAAAGGGAACACTTACATACTTTTGGTGAAAATGTAACTTGCTTCAAGCACTGTGGCAATCAGTCTGGAGATTTCATGAATAAATTAAAGCAGAGCTACCATTCCCCTCAGCAATCTCATTACTGGGTATATGCCCAAGAAAAACAAATTATTGTAACAAAAAGACACATCCTCTCATGTGTGTTTCACTGCAGAGTTCACAGTACCACAGACATGGGATCAACCTATACGCCCATCGGTTATAGACTGGATAAAAAACATGGTACTTACACACAGTGCAATACTATGCTGCTGTAAAAAAAGAATGAAATCCTGTTTTTGCAGCAAATTGGGTGGAGCTAGAGACCAAAATTCTAAGCAAACTGACATAGCAACAGATGATAAGAGTCAATGGGAGGGGAGATGGACATTTTGGGTGTGGCTCTGTGTAAAATTGAGAAAAGAAATCCCCCGGGTACATGAACTCTTGAAATAGACAAGTCTGAAGACACTCATGTCCTGACTTTCATATCATTAGGTTGTGCTTTTCTCATGTATATAGTCAGTTATCATTGCTTTCCTTCACTCTTGGCTAAAAGAGCCACACATTATAATCTAGAGACATTAAAATAAAAAATAACATATCTGAACATTAGAACAAGTGCTAACTGTTAGGTCAAAGTTAGTGTGGATTCAGTGTGATAGCCAGGAGACTTGGCTGAATACGAGCAGTGAGTTCACAGCAATGTTATCTAAACTAGGAAAGTTTGTTTACATCTTTTAGATTAGATTCCCATGGAAATCCTTGATCTAATATCATCTCTGATGAATCATACATCAGTAACAAAACTGGAGGTTATGCACTCAAATAGTAGTGCGTTCAGAGTGTGTTCTTCCACCTAATGTAAATTCAGCCCACGTGACAGAAGTTATTGTGGTCAACAGAGCTCGTCAATAAGCCAAAGAAAGGATTAAGTACATGTTTTAGAGGAGTGCCTGACTTTGGGATACTCTTCACACAAAGAAGCTTCTCACATCTTCTGGAACATGTAAAAATTCTCAACAAAAGAATAAATTTCAGATGCACGACTACATTTTAGGAACCTGACAAATGTAACCTAGAAAGTAAAATCCTAAAGGAAACTGAAATGGCAAAACAACTAAAAGAATACGTATTGTAGTGGATCATCACACCAAACAGTCTTGTTTATAATACTATCTAAACTCAGAAGTCATCAGCATTACTCATATAACTCAGCATCTGTCCCATCCACAATCTTCTGAAGACGTGGAAGAAAATTGTCATCCTTGAACTAACATTGTCAAAACCTTAAGAAAATCTTGAACTTCTTGGCCAAACGTTCTCTCCCCCTAGCATCAGAGCATTATAGTCAAGTCCCTCAGGGAGACATCAGTTATTAGCCTATGGTTTGGTAGCTGGAAGGCACATACACTTAGAAATTTACCCCCAGTGCTCACCTCTTCCTATTTAATTCCTTCCTATTACATGTGTAATAGGACAAAGTATTGAAAGTGATGACTGTATTTTACACACTCCATTCATCAACAGATTAAAGCTACCATTCCTCTTACATCTTTTCAATAGCCTCTAATGACATTAAAACAGGGAATTATATCTATGGGAAGAAACATCAGGGTGGAACACTGCTCTTGAACTACTTTGGAAGGAATCTGTAGGTGATTTCAACCACAACCCAACAGTGAATTTGCACAATGTCAATACTTGGGTTCATATTGATGAACTGTAAACAAAAAATAAAATCCTAAGTGCCCCAACTGACTAAATAGTCCATCTGTTTGTCTAAGGTAGTCCAGAAGAGCCTAAAACTGAGTTCCCAGCCATGACAAGATCAGACACGTCTCTTCTACCCACTCCCATTTTCCGTTTAGACACAACAATGACCAACACTAATGTTAAAATAGAGATCATAAGACTGACAGAACAGACTCCCTGTGGCAACGTCAAATTATAAACAAGACCTAAAGCCATGTCAGGCAAGGGTTTTGCCACTCACTCCTACACTTGAAAGATAAACCCTGTTCTGACTGCCAACAGGTGATTCTTTTTCTCTAGTGGCCCAGTAGGCACAGGCACTGAGACAAGCACTGTGAAGACAATTGCAGCCCATCCCCTGTTCCACAATCCATAACCCCAGCTTTGATTGAATACTAGACTCATATCAGGAACTTTCTCCTGATCGGAAACCACTGACCGTGGCCTGGCTCTGGCTGTTTACAGAGGCTGCACACTGAGTGCCTTTGTGTCTCTGCTTCTGCTTTTGGCACATAGGTCCTAACTGTAATGAATTTAAATGCTAAGTCTTCACTAGTAAGTAAATAGGGGTCATAAGTTACATGTATGTGTGTCCAGTATGCATGTGTCAGGACCACCTCCATGAACATCCATAGCCTCTCCTATAACCTGTCAATTGTGTCTGTTTAGCCAAACCCTTCAGCATAAAGCTTCTGCCCAACCCCTTCTTCGTGGGAGTGCCTTTCTCTCGTCTTTACCAAAAGCTATGGGATGGCTGTAACCCTTGATAAAAAATAAACTCTCACTTTCCTAAATTGTAGATTGTGTTTTGTTTTGTATTTAACATAACTGGAGATTAAATTCAGAAGTTCATCTAATTATAAGGCTACTTTAGTGAAGAACGACAAACGGAGCATTTTCACATATACTGTAAGGGCCTGTGATATTTTGAAGGAGGAAGCTGACCTGAGACCTTCAGAATAAACTGACGACTGTGGATAATGAAAAGGCCCCACACAGGGCATTGATTCAGCACCTCTGCCTGTCTCATTCCTTCTTCTCTTTCTTTTTATTATGTCCTTATAGTAATAAAATTTTTATTTTCCTTAGACCTGTTTGCTTTTCACACATAGTGGACTCTTATTTCTCTTTTTCACTCATTTTCTTAAGCTGCTAGGGAAAATAAAGTGTCAGGTCCTATTTTTGGTACCTCAATGCTAATGAATTAAGGTTTATTCTTCCTCCTCCTTGTCCTCTGTATGTGGTAAATCTAGTTAAGAAGTCACGGAAGCTCCCTTATCTGACGCCAGTGTGAGGTTGAAATCAAGCAAGCTCCTTCTCCTGAGTAGAAACACACCCCCTGACCCCACCACCAAATCATTAGAAAGCCCTGAGCCAGCCTCCTTTCCTGCTCTAATGAGGAAATTCTAGTTTGTAATTTCTTGAGACACCTGTGCTGTTCTCAGCAGACACCCCAAAAATAGAGTTAATAAAACTTTTAATATTCACCTGGGGTGTGAGTGTGGAACCATCAGACTCGACATCCACACTAAACATTGGTGGGGTCTCTCTTCCTTTGCCAGGGATCACCTACAATTGGAACTGTGGGCTTGGAGTCCTGACAGTGACCACCACGCGGCCTTTCTTCTCTTGCACTGGATGCTAACTCCCTCTGCCCCAGTGCCCAGCGTGCACGTTATCCTGCCTGCTGCTCGCTGGCCCTTGGAGTTCTGTTGAGCTGGGCTGCAATACTGAGTGAAACACAGCATGTTTATAGATTTAACTGATTAACATCAGAAGCACTGATAGCTTATTGATGTTGAGAAACAGGAGTAAATGACTGTAGGTGACTCTGCCTTCGGTGCATTGAGAAAGTTTTTCTCTTGTTATGACAAATGCTTCTTCTTCAGAGACTTCATAGGAAGAGCAGGATAAAGAATTCAGAGCAGTGCCCCAGAGGAATCTGTTTTATGGAGAGGAAGCCACAGTGCTGACAGGAAACCAGACCTTAACCCCCCTCTGCACCTGCCCTGAGGCTGGCTCTTGTGCTCAGTGGGTTCTGAGTGCCCCCACGTGGTTCTCCACTCACATCAGGGAGGCTCCTTTCTGGGATTATACAGATTTTCTTTCTAATTGTTTTCACAAAAATGGAGACAGAGTAAATAATGAATCCATGTATCTCAGAGAACATAGAACAGCATGATAACACCCCTCGACACACACACACACATTTAGGTACATCTCATTAAAACTGCTGAAAATCAAAGACAAATAGAAATGCATGCAGGCAAGTGGAGGTGAGTAGAGCGGGCATTCCTTCCAAAAGAACGGAAAAGACGATGACAGCATTCTTCTGGTTAAAACCTTACAAGCAAGAGGAAAAGTGATGGTGTCTGTAAAGTGTTGGAAGAAAAGCCAACTCATTATTTTATAGCCCATGGATGTTCTCTAAAAAGTGAAAAAAGTTTTATTTCTCTTTGACAGCATGAGGGGCTCAATGAATCCATGCCCTCATGAGACCAGTGAAAATTATTTTGGAAAATTACAGGGTTTGGAAAGGCTCTGACAGCATACAGCAAGTGAAGAAACATTTATTCAGGAAAATCTAGAAAACTCAATAAGGTCAGTCATTATATTTTATCTAAGATGCTCCTACTTCCTTCCACATCCCAGCTCAGCATGATGTATTGTAACCTCCACTGCAGAAGATGCAGCCAAGAAGACAGGACACCTTTTACCAGCTCCCACCAGAGGAAACTCTTCCCCAGGGGCCAGGACATTGGCCCTCTGACCCTGCCCACAGCACGTGATGCTGAGGCTCAGTTCTGGACAAGAGCTACTGAGAGCCAGAGACTCCTTCCATGGAGCCCCACTCATGGATGGAGGCTCTGCCTGGGTCCAGTGCCACTGGAAACATTGGGTCCCTGATTTCTAGCTCTGTCCTTTGGCAGAGGTTCTGCTCCACCATAACCAAAGTGTTGGGAAGGTGGGAAGCTTCTGCCCAACCCTCCACTTAGAGTTCATTTCCTATGCTGAGGAAGAAAAAACCTCAACTTTGTCTCCACCTGCAGAATCGTGGTTATGCGCTCTGTCCCGGGGAGAGGGAGTGCTGGAATTCAGTCATAAAATATCATCCTTAATTTGGTCCTAATCATCCTAACTTCAATAACAGACTGTGGAAAAGTTCAAAGTCTGCCAGTGCTCTCAAAAACAGTGGAGGGTGTAGTGGAAGGCCCTTGGAACAAGATGGGTGGAGGTATGGGAGATGCAGACTAAAGTGCAGGGCTGCTGGCTTGCAGGAGAGAACCCAGGAGGGAGAGAGCAGGGGGACGTTCTCTTGTGGTTGGAACAAATGCCCGACACTGTTCAAAGGAGCCCGTGTTTGTTCCAGTCTGTGTGAAGCACTTGAAACCTCAGTGCATGATTGAAAATAGTGGGATTTTTCCATCGGCAAGTGGTGGAGCTCAACATCCGGGCCTGGTCAAGAAAGGGACAGAGAAAGCCCAGCCCAAACCAATGACACCTAAGGATGACCGTGGTGCTGAAAGCTGTGTCCCTTTGATCTTTGAGACTGACTTTTCTCACTTAGCATCATGTCTGCAGTTCACCAGTAATGGTTTATGTATCGGTCACTTGTTATCTTTTTTATTGCTGATGGTGTTCAATTTACAGATGCTTCCTACTTTCTCTATGCCGTTTCCCAAAAGAGGTTGGTCCATCTTTGTTAAATTTAGAATGACACTGACTTGCCCAGTGATGGCCTTTTTCACAACAGGGGCACACACTGGGGCTTTTCTGTTGTTTGGTGGTAGTAGTTCTTGCCTTTTGACTTCCTTTTCTACCTTCCTTTTTTTGTGTCCAAATTGCCCACAATTAAAGCAAGAGCCTGAGAAATGGGACATAGTTTTTCCAACACTTAATCCAGCCATAGCCTGAGCTAAAAGAGTAGCCTTATGTAAGTTACCTCCAATGCCATTGCAAGCCTTAATATATTCACCTAAGTGAGTCTTCCCTCTCAGGGGTCTAATAGCAGTTTGACACTCCGCATTAGCATTATCATATGCAAGAAGCTGTATTACAACATCTTGAACTGTTTTATAAGTTATGGCTTTATTTACAGCCTTTTGGAGCCAAGCAATAAAAATCAATATATGGTTCTTTAGGTCCATGTTGGACAGAACTGAAAGGATATTATTCCCCTGTAACATTTATCCTTTCCCATGCCTGTAAGCACACAGAGTGCAGCTGAACAATAACACTCTCCATTACTGCTTGACCCCTAATTGACCCCTACAGGGCTGATTCCCATTAACTAGTCAAAGGAAACAGGCACAGGTGGCTGTGCTTGTGTATTTTCCCTTGCCCGAGTTTGAGCTTCATCAGACCACCAGGTTTTAAACCGCAAGTACTGAGATGGAGTGACAACAGATTTTATCAAAGTATCCCAATCATATGGTATTAATCTATTATCAAGAGTCACATTTTTTAACAAACTTTGCACAAAAGGAGAGTAGGCCCATATTGACTAATGGCCTGTGTGAATACCTTTAACAGTTTAAATGGAAAGGTGGTTCAATTAGAGAAACTGGAATTGCCATGCTTCAAGGTGTGTCAGCTCTAGCCTTTTGAATGGAATTTTGTACAGCACCACCAAATGCTCCAGGTTTTAATGTTGTAACTACAGGAGCAGTAAGTTTTGTAGCTAATACATTTTCTTGCCCATTAAGGGGAGAGAGAGGAGGTGGCCATTCACTTAATTCAGCAGTTGGAGCTGATGGGCTACTAAAACATACTTTTTTAGTTTTCCTTTATTTTCCTCTGGTTTCTATTCTTCACATTCAGAATCTAGTTTTTTTAAACTTGTCCTCCTCTTTCTCATCTGAATCTGCCTGATCATCTGTTTGAAATGGCTCATAAGCTGCCTTTATTAGTGCCCACATTGACCAACTGAGACTGGAATTTTGCTCCATCTTTATATGCTTTTTAAAAAATATCTGCCAATTCTCTCCCATTCATCCAATTCCATAGTCCCTTGTTCTGGGAATCATGGGCAAAAACTGCCTTCCTCTACTAATCAGTGATAGCATATTCTGAGTACTAACTTTCACTTCCCTTCTTCGTAATAAATGCCTTAAGAAATTTAAATAAGCAGAATGTTTGCTTTCACTTTGTTCCATTGTTACCCTGGTTCTGCTGAGCTCTCAGCTTTCCCTCCAAGATGGTTTTAATCATGATCAGGTGTCCTTTGATGATGCAGACTCCCCTTTTACATGCTCTGCCGTTCCTTCACCGGGGTCTTTGTCACCCCACATTGGGTGCCAGAAATGTTGGGGTGATCAAGCACAACACCAGGGCATTGGGACGACGAAGTCCAGCAGAGTCAAAGAAAAGAGAAAAAGACAGTTTGAGAGAGAAAGTGTGACCAGGGACCATCGCGAGTGTGGAGCCTGTGAAGGCCCTGAGCTCTGGAAGCCCAGACTATTTACTGGTGATCAAACAAAGAAACAGGTGGTGAGAATGTAGGGTTCCAAAGGGCAAGCACACGATCTACAGCTGTGATGGTTTAACATTTATATGGAACATGTTCTGCTACTTGAGATAATGGGAATACAATTCATCTAGGAGCCTGGGAGGGTTAGAAGCAAGAAGCCAGCAAGTCTAGACACATTCCAAAGGCCACGAGGGGTTTTGTGCCCTGAGCCCTGGATATTATGTGAGATATGCAAGCCCTGACTCAGCTTCTTTCCCAACACTTGGCTTTTTCCCAACACATTGATTTCTGTACGTTTGAGTGTGAAATACAACACAGTCATAACCAGAATAAGAACATGTTCTTTGCAGCAACGTAGTTGGATCTGGAGGTCATTATCCTAAGCAAATTAACAGAGTAACAGAAAACTATATACTACCTGTTCTCACTTACATGTGGGAGCTAATCATATTGACATAAAGAAGAAAACAACACACATTGGGACCTACACAAGTGTGGAGGATAGGAGAAGGGTGAGAACTGAAAAACTACCCATTAAGCACTATACTTATTACCTTAGTGGCAAAACAATCTTTTTATCAAACCCACATAACTCACAATTTACCTATATAACAAACCCTGCACATGTACCCCTGAACCAAAAGTAAAAGTCTAAAAACCTTTTAGCTAGTTTTTAAAATGATTATTAAGAGGACACCTAAATACACCACAGGCATTTCAAATGATTTCTTGCTACTTCAGTTATTTAATAGATTCCAAAAAGTGTTGACATTCAGATTATGCAGATTTCTTTTGACATAAAAATGAGGTTGATGAATTTCATAATCTACATTTTGGAGCCTAAATCACAAGTACAATCAAGTGTCACCTCAGATGTGTTATTGGAGGCAGAATTCTGATCTCATTACATATAAGTGGTACCTGGTGTGACATACATGAACAGGCAAGGAAACAGAAAAAGGACATGGCACAACGTTTATGAAAAAGTCTCAGCAATTTTAATTTTCTTCTGAGGAAGCTGAAATTGTGCAAGTAAAACAGTGTGACTGGACATGTCTCAGGTGAAGTTGTGTTCTGGAAAGTATCTACAGTCCTGGGCTGGATCCAGTAGGTGCACTCAGGCCCCAAATCCTAAAGCAGCGACTTGTATTCCTTAAACAGATGATATTCCAATGAGAAAACTGTTCTCAGGTGAGCTGCAGAGCAGGGAGGAGGGGACGGAATTGTCCTTGGCTTCCCAGAATTGCTGAAACTTGAAGACCAAGGCCACCTCCTCATAGGTGGAGCAGAGATCCACCTATGAGTACATCACATCGGCTCTGTCTTCAGGAATCTTGGACTGTGAGGGAGATGAACGAATATGATTTATTCCTTTCTGCTAAAGCAGTGTGCTTCAGAGAGAATGAATTGAAAATTTAATACCTATGCTTTTTGCCATAGTAAGGGAGAGAATATGAATAATTCAAGGCAATGCACTTCAGAGCTCGCAGAAGGAGCAAGTGCACAACTGAGAGAAGGAAGCGCCCTACACCAGGAATCAGGTGCGCTAACATCATCCCCCGAGAACTGCCCTCCAGACGCCATGTGTCAGTGGAACCTGGGCTCATGCCTGGGATCTTCTGGGTAGTGTGGAGAGCAGAGCACAGCTCCATTCCTCCTCACTGTGTGACCTAGGATGTGACCTCTTCCTCTGAGCTTCATTCTAATTAGGTGTTAAAATCAAATAACAGCAGTAACTTTACCTGTAAACTTTCCGGTAAGAGCCAGTGATGATCAGAATTGTTATCACTGTTGTTGCCCAATCCCTTAAATATCATAAAAATACCTGTGTGACCCCTCGCCTCAGACTTCAGATGACCACCTCGCAGAGAGCACACCTGCTTTGTTTCTGTCACAAACGTGGTACTAGAACTGGAAACTATGTGTACCTTGTTATAGAATTTATCTCTTAGTTATGTTACATTGGATGAAGTTAGAATTAGTAGGTGACAGTTAGAATTTTAGGTGGTGGGATATCTAAGCAATCTGTCAATGGTGTGTCTTCATTTCTCCTTGCTTATTATACATAATGGAAGAGGAGAGAGAAAAATTAAAGAGAAAAGTATTGACCAATAGTCAAGTGTTTTATAAACAACGGAGATTTTCAAATCTTCTGGAAACCGCATTAAATTAAATAAATTAAAGAACTTTAAGACACTTTTCCACATTCTAGATGCATGTCTAATACAGATTTAGATTTAAATGCACAGAGAGAACACAGAAAATGGAAATTCAGCAACAGATCAGTTTGCCAAATACGCAGATTTAAACTAGTTTGTAATTTTACCTAAATACTCAAAGAATAAACCCCAGATTCAAATAACAAATGATAAAATTTCAATGTTAGGTGACTGGTTGAGAGAAGTTTGAACTAACATTATCTTGATGAATCATACATCAAGAACAAAACTTTGTCCAGTGGTCCAAATTTTCAAGGGGCTGCTTGAGTAAGTAGTTTCTACCTCCCCTACCTGTGATTTCTGGCAGAATCTATCATCCTCTAAAACCCAGGGACCATTAAGAACAGAGACAGAAGTTTGAATACTACGAAGTTTTGAGAGACCCAAATTACTGCCTGGACTGATTGATAGGATGATCTCTATAAGCCTAGTCTTTGAAGAGTGTATGTGACTTTTGTTATAATGAACAGGTAGCAACAAAGACAGTCAAGGAAAATGAAGGAGGAGGGGCACATGGTCCAAACAGAAGAACAACATAAAGATCCGGAAACTGACATCAACGAAAAGGAAGCATATGGATTACCTGGAAGAAAATTTAAAATAAATGTTAGAAACATGTTCAATGAGCTAGTGGCATCAGGCAAGAACAATGTGAGAATTTTAATAGAGATAAGACTTTAAAAATGACTAAACAAAAATATTGATGCTCAAGAATACAATAAGTCAGACGAAATGTTTAAGAGGATTTTAGACCAGACTAGATCAAGTGATAAAAGAAACAGTAAACTCAAAGAAAGATCATTTGAAATAGTAGAGACAGAGAAGAAAAACTTAAATGAAAGAAATAAAAAAGAGTTAAAGACTTATGAGTCAGGAAGCACAGCGAAAATGAAATTATGCATTGAGGACTTATGCAAAGATAAGACAAAAGGGGTAGTGAAAAAAGAGGGTGAGAGACAGAGAGAGAGACAGAGAAAGAGAGACAGAGCAAGAAAGTCAGAAAGGTTTTTAAAGAAGTAATAGCATAGAAACTTCCTAAATCTGGAGAGGCAAATATTCGTCCACTTCCATGAAGCTCTATATATTTTAAATAAGGTAAACAAAATGAGTAAAATCAAAGATAGTTTGAAACCACATTATTAAAGGAAAGGTTTGTGAAAACGGAAAGTAAAAGAGCAGATTTAGCAGATTTCTCAGTAGAAGATTTTCAGTTCAGAATGGAGCGGAATTATATTAGATAATGTATGGTTTATTGATAGAGATTATTTCTGAGAAATGTATTTCTAGTCAATGTCATCATTGTGCAAGCATCATAGGGAGAACTTACACAGACCTACAAGGAATATCCTACTACACATAGACTATGTGGAATAGCACAATGTTTCCAGACAAGTAACCTATACAGAGTGTTACTGCACCAAACACTGCAGGGAACTGAAACGCTGTGGTAAGTATCTCTCTATATAAACACATCTAAATATGGAACATCCTTAGTGAAAATATGGTATTACAATGTTATGTGGCCACAAATATATATGTGGTCTATTGCTGACTGAATCATTCTTAGGTGGCCCATGACTGTATTCAAATTGCTGGAGGAAAAAGAATGAAAAACAAACAAAACTCTGCCAACCAAGAAACTTTACCATGTAAATCATTTTGTAAAATAAAGGATAGGTAAGACCTTTCCCAGAGAAGCAAAAACTAAAGGAGTTCTTCAACACTGGGCCTGCCTTAAACACCACAGGGTCTCAACTAGGTCTGCAGAATAATGACATAGCTGCATCAGCTCCATTCTGGCCTCTGCCATGTGACAGTTTTGTGTGAATTTTCTTTCTGCTCTCTCAGGACTTTTTTTCTCTCTCATCTTCTAACTCCATTCTCCTTTTAATTCTCAGTTTGTTGAAAAGATTCATATTTAGCTAAGAACATTATAAACTTTGGAAAAAATTTCATCTTAAACTCAACAAATTTAATTACCTGTCTTCACGGACGCCCATCTGTTCTTTTCTTGTTTTCCAATGGGATATGGCCCTTGTTTCTACTTCAGTCCAGTCCTTAATTCCATATGCATGATGCATCCAACCATCACACACCCAAGACCATCTTGGAGAAAGGTACCCTACCATCTGCATCATCAGCCTTCAGGTGCACAGTGGCCATTCCTTCAGCTGTTGTATGTACTTTAGGGCTTTCTATTTAAAAGTGTATTCCACTATCCCCCAAATAAAGTTCCTGGACCTAAAAAAGTGATGTGCATTGGGAGCATTGACAGCCAATTTTCTTTTTTTTTTTTTTTTTTTTGAGGCGGAGTCTCCCTCTGTCGCCCAGGCTGGAGTGCAGTGGCCGGATCTCAGCTCACTGCAAGCTCCGCCTCCCAGGATTACGCCATTCTCCTGCCTCAGCCTCCCGAGTAGCTGGGACTACAGGCGCCCACCACCTCGCCCGGCTAGATTTTTGTATTTTTCAGTAGAGACGGGGTTTCATCGTGTTAGCCAGGATGGTCTTGATCTCCTGACCTTGTGATCCGCCCATCTCGGCCTCCCAAAGTGCTGGGATAACAGGCTTGAGCCACCGCGCCTGGCCTACAGCCCATTTTCACTGAAAGTCTCTTCTTCCGTTGGTAATTGAGGAAGACTGGGAAGAAGGGAACAAAACTCAGACCTCATGTAACTCCTCATTTAGCAATAGATTCAGTGCAAATTTAGAAAGTTGAAGACATAGAGTGATGTTGGTGTGGTTTTCTGTGGTATACTAAGGAGTCAGCAGAAGATGGTCAGTGGTCAGTCTCCATCCAGCTGGTACCCATTGTCCATTAGTTAGGTCATAAGAAAAGATAAAAGACAACTTTTGTGACAAAACCCTAGGGGCTTCATTAAAACACATTGCCCAGAAATTGGTCAACAGGAACATGACAAGTTTTCATACCACAGCTACTATTTTTTTGCCTACTTTATGTAGAAATCTGAGAGATGTGCCCAGGGGCTGATTCTCCATCCAGGGGACAGCGCTAACAGTGTTATGAGTTATGTGTTATTAGTCTGTCTGGGTCTTCCTAAGAAGACAACACGGAGTGAGTGGCTTAAACAACAAATATTGATTTTCTTACCATTCTGAAGTCTGAATATTGAAGATCAAGGTGTTGGCAGGGTTGGTTCTTGGTGTGGCTTCTTCCTGGCATGCACTGGGGCACCTTCTAATACACTGCGTCTCCACATGGCCTCTTCTCTGCGTGCACGTGAAAAGTGAGAGGTCTCTGGTGTCTCTTCCTCTTCTTATAAAGACAGCACGTCTATTGCATTAGGTTCTCACACTTCTGACCACGTTTAACCTTAATTGTATCATTAAAATTCCAATATAGATCCATTGAATTTAAGGTTTCAGCATATGAATTCCAAAGAGGGCACAATTCAATTGATGACACAAACCAAGAGGTGGTGAGAAGCATTAGAATATGTATATTTTTAATCACTAAGGACTAATGGACCATGCAGGAACTTCTAGGAAAGTTCCTAGTAATCGGTGAAACCTCAATTGTAAGAAGAAAATGTGCCTTCCTCCTTTCTTTTCTGGCAGAAGAATGTGAGGAAGCAGAACCACAGATATCAAAGAAAGAGGAGCCCTGGGGACAGCTGAGGTGCTGGTGAGGAGGGAGAGCACTAAGCAGATGAGGAAGCCCCGCCCTCCCTGCACCTGCTCCTGACCCGGCCTCCTGCTCTGTGGGCCCCGCGCGCCCCCTGCTGGTCCTGAGCGGCACCTGCGCCCGCCCCCTCCGCCTCCCTGCAGGGAGGTTTGTGTCTGGGCTCACACTCACCTCCCCTCACTGTGTCTATCGCACAGTAATACACGGCCGTGTCCGCGGCGGTCACAGAGCTCAGCTTCAGGGAGAACTGGTTCTTGGACGCGTCTTTTGAAATGGTGACTCGACTCTTGAGGGAGGGGTTGTAGTTGGTGCTCCCACTATTACCATTGATCTCCCCAATCCACTCCAGTCCCTTCCCTGGGGGCTGGCGGATCCAGCTCCACCAGTTACTACTAATGGAGGCACCAGAGACAGTGCAGGTGAGGGACAGGGTCTCCGAAGGCTTCACCAGTCCTGGGCCCGACTCCTGCAGCTGCACCTGGGACAGGACCCCTGTGAACAGAGAGACCCACAGTGAGCCCTGGGATCAGAAACAGCCTCCCATATCGTCATATCTGCATCCCCAAGACACTCACATCTGGGAGCTGCCACCAGGAGGAGGAAGAACCACAGGTGCTTCATGTTCTTGCACAGGAGGTCCATGACTCTCAGAGAGCATTTCCCATGTGAGCTGGACCCTGAATTTAAGGAAATGTGTGGTGGTTTCCTGTGGGTGCCTAAGTGAGGATTTGCATGTGGGTGGTGCCTTTGTATGGAGAAGTGAAAAGGGATGAGGGAGGCCCCAGGCTTTGGGGCTCACCCTGAGAGGAGGATGCTGGCTGTGCCCTCTGAGAACTCAGTTCTCTTCCTGGGGCCTCCCCTCACCAAGCCCAGAGTCCTCTTCTTCCAGGTAGGGAGATGTGCTCAAGGAGCTGGTCTGGGAGATGAGTGTGATTATGGATCGAAGACAGATTTTGGAATAGGTTCAATGCTGTTCCACCCGTGAAGATTTATATGAAACCAACCAAACATCCAGGTTATCTAAATTGCCAAATCTCCATTCAAAACATTAGGGCAGCAGTTAAATATATTCGTCACAGTGAATTTATTCAAGCCTACATCCATGCCATGTTTATTGTAATTCAGAATATCCATCATGGTTAGAGGGAATATGTCTGTCCCAGAAAGTGCGTCATAAAAAAAATAAAAATCTGAGACCTTCCCTTTTGTGACCGTTTGAAATTTGGGATTCTGTCTGCCATCTCAGGAGAAGGTAGTGGGACGTATCTCCAATCGTGTCAATGTGTGATGCTGAGAATGTGGCCTGACCTTTATACACTTCTGTGTGAATAGATGTAGATTGGGGATCACAGTGACAATTTCAGTCAAAAACAATAATAGGTCAGCACAGGAGCATAGTCTCATCATCAAGATTAGTTCAATTGCCTTTCCTGGGAACAAGAGAGGACATCTGTGAGCCCTCCCCTCTGAGAGCACAAGGAACTCTGGTTCTTCCCTGACAGGTCACACTTCTGAAACATGGCTGGACAATGACACTCAAGCCCAGAGTCCTCACCCACATATTTATCATGTCAGGTACACCTGTGTCTGAAAGACTTTCTCCTTCATTGAATTCCATGAACATACCTTAGAGTTTGCAGCATTGCAACTTGGGCATTTGACCTTAGTTTGGTGAATTTTGAGTGTACTGGCCACTCAAGCCCTTCTCCAGGGACCTGTCTCACCCAATTCATACCATAGGTGGTAAAGCTGTAACCAGAAGCCTTGCAGAAGACCTTCACTGAGGCCACAGGCTGCTTCACCTCAGGCCCAAACTGCACCAGCTGCACCTGGTGGTCGGCACCGGTGAAGAGGAAACAGGATCGCGGGAAGTCTCACTCGACTCGCCTGGTTTCTCTGTCAGCCCTGGGACTGGGGAGCCCCTTAAGTTTTGCTGCTGACACCAAGAAGAGGATCCTGTAGGTCCTGTCCATGGTAGGGTGTGGTCACGAGGAGGGTGTGGTTGTTGGGTGATGCTCTCAGGGCACAGAGTTATCTGTATTAGCCTCAGTGATTTGCATATTCTTGAAGGATGCTATTTAATAGCCCAATTCCTGACCCAGTATGAGAAAGGGCAAATACATGACACATGGACGACACAGTTGTAGAAGCTGAGAGTTCAAGCCGTAATCCTCTTAGAGGCCATGTGTCCCCTATACATCCCTGAACTCTGTATTGACAGAGCTTCCCCCACTGGAGAACAAGCTCCCCCAGGACATGCACCTCACTTTGAATCCATATTTGAATGAATCAGGGACAACTTGAACCATTTCTAGACCTTAATATGTGAATGCATTATTTTGGGAATGAGTGTGTTTGTCCAAAAATTGCACTGATTTGAAAGAAAGGAGCTCTTCCTGACCTCCAGCTGCTTACTATTAAGATAACTAGCAGAGTTTGAAATCCCCATTGTGAAAGTGGTTCTCATTACAATATCCAGTTTGATAAATACTCACAATTGAATGGAATATTTATACAAACATCAGAAGTTCTTGTGAAATACTTATATTAGATATTTTTAAAGGAAGTCCGGGGCCCTGAGAGGAACCCCTCCCCAGTCTGCTGTGCACCTGTTCTGGGGCGGGAACCTGTGCTGGGTTTATCCTGAGCACCCCCTGCAACCCAGCTCCTACCCAGCAGGAGCATTTCTGTCTGAACTTAGAGAGTATATTCTTACCAGTGTCTCTAGCCCGGTATAAAGTGGCTGTGCCCTGGCTCAGAATTCTTCTTTCGTGACACAACCTGCTTCTCACACCATGATTTGAAATACTGAATTGGCCTTAGGAACCCCAGAGAACTGTACAGGGAGACCCAAAGAAAAGATCTCATGCATCACTGGGGAACCCTTTCCTGGAGCTCCAGAGGCACTGAATCGTTTGACATATGGTGAACCCAAAAACTCTTCAGGGATTTGGTGGGGGATTCTTATTTTCTTTAGGGTCCTGCAGTTGATTATTGCACCTGAGAATACCTGCAGGTGCAGTTGCACGTGGACAGAAGCCCAACTCAACTCTAGTATTCAAATAACACACACACACACACACACACACTGTGGCTAATTTTAACATTAATCGGCCCACTTTTTTCCTTTCTTTTCTGGTATCCATGTCAAGGAAAACACTCCCTACACTGGCACTAAGGATGGTATGTGTCTACTTTCTGGAAACAGAAGTAAAGAAAACAGAATACAAGTAGACACCTGGGAATTGCATGCACATTGCATTCACCTGGTCTCACTTTTGAACCCTGCAGACGTGCCATGAAAAGTAAATTTGAGGCCAGTGAGGGTGAAATCATTTCCTTGGTGCTGAAGTTGCTGTTGTCAGAGCCTTCAAATTGCTCTATTTTCCTGAACTTTTTTTTATCCTATTTTCCTCCTCAGATAGAGTTTGTGCATTGCCACACTCTCATATTTAATCCGTATTGACTAAACTGGTGAATGTGTGGTAAATGTGTGGAACACGGAAGCATTACAAGTTCTTACAGATGAATCTTAATACTCTGGTGATCTTCTTTCTCTGGACTGTGCCCGATACAGGAAGTCTCCAGGTGTGAAGCTGATTTTTGCTCTTTTATCGATGGAACATCACAGGAAAATTTTTGTAAATGTGCCCCTTTTGGCTAATTGTAGCTATTTTCATGATAAAGGAAGCCTGTAGGTATGGGCTTGTAATGGGGATGGATTACCTTTCCCCACATACATAAGGATGTAAAAACGGGTTGTCTGCCTGAAGAAGGTCTCAGTGTTTTATCAGAGATTTGGTCTCCTGGTAATACAGCCATGCAGGCATCTAAGTGGATTCACACCCTGAGAACCGAGATGTTCCTGGAGGAAAGGGCGATAAGAGTATGGGGGGGGGGGGCTCCCAGGATCTCTCAGCCTCATGCTAGTCCAGACATGCTCTTTATGTTTATTTAGTTCAGATTTTCATATAACAAATCACACAGCCAGGCTCATTTAAATTATCCATATTCAGGCCATATGGACCAGCAGCTGAGTATAATAATTACATTGAACTCAGACAAATCTGGTCCTAATCCAATGTTTACCGTAGCTCAGAACATCTGTAATGACTCACTTAACTTGGAGATTATTTCTTCCTTGAAAGAACTGTAAGCGTTGCTGTGGAGCCTCCGTGGGATTGGATTTTTTTGAATCAGCCTGTCTTGCAGGGTATTCTGAGTGATGTAGACCTTTACACTTAGATGGCAGTTATTCTTAGTGACATGGAATTGGCTGGCAGCCCTCAATTCAGTTAATTCCTTTGGTTCACCTGAGTGTCTACAAGTATCTGATGAACCTCAGAACTCTTCTTCATGGATGACTCTGAAGATTGTCAATCAACTCAGTGCTACAGACAGGCAGCTAATGGAGGATTTTCAGTCCCTGCCACTGTGAGCATTTAGGTAAATTCCATGTGTGTGCTATTGTGAATAGTGTTGCAGTGAACCTACATGTTTATATTCCTTTAGGTGTCTGTCCGGCTGTGGGATTGTTGGGTCAAATGAAACTTCAGTTTTAAGTTATTGGAGGGATCACCACACTGCTTTCCACAATGGTTGAACTAATTTATATTCCCACCAAAAGTGTATAAATGTTCCCTTTTTCTTGCAACCTTACCAGCATCTGTTACTACTTTTTTTAAGATTAGCCATTCTGACTGATGTGAGATGGTACGTCACTGTAGTTTTAATATGTGTTTCTCCAAAGATAGTGATATTCAGCATGTTTTCCTATGCTATTTGGCCACATGTAGGTCTTTTTGTAAGTGTCTTTTCATGTCCTTTGACCACTTTTTCTTTCTTGTATGTTTGTTTAATTCCGTGTATATTATAAATGTTAGACCTTTGTCAGATGTATAGGTGGCAAATACTTTACTTCCCATTCTAGAGGTTGCCTGTTTACTCTGTTGATAGTATATCTTGCTATGCAGAAGCTCTTTAGTTTACTTAGGTTCCATTTGTCAATTTTTGATTTTGTTAAAATTGCTTCTATCATTTTCAGAATAAAGTCTTTGCCAGTTCTTATGTACTAAATTGTATTGCCTAGGGTATTATCCAGAGTTTCTATAGTCTTAGGTTTTGCATTTAGATCTTTAATTCAAATATTATTATTTTTTCAATTGATGCTGAAAAAGCATTTGATGAAACTCAACATCCTCTCAGGAAAAAAATAAAAATGGGTATAGAAAGAACGCATCTCTACATAATAAAAAGTTGTGTTCCAGAGACTTTCAGGTAGTATTATAATGAATGAGAAACAACTAAAAGTCTTTTCTCTAAGATCTGGAACGTGACAAATTTCCCACTTTAACCACTGGTAAAGCATAAATCCTTCTGCTGCCCCCATAGCCGGCTCTTACCTGCATGCGCCACCTACTGGCCTGGTGTTCAAACTGCATGACCTAATACAAAGCCGCTACCACCAGTGTACAGCAGGTGAAAATGAGATTAGCTTCTCAATACTTCTGTGATTCCAGCTCCGCAAAAGACCACGGGCCTGCTCACATACTCAGTATGTTACTACTAAAGCTGGAATTTGGAAAAGGCACAACACTAAAACTATTAATAACAAAATAAGTCACACTGAGTAGATGCCCCTCACCTGGCCATTTCCATCAAGGCTGGTGCTTTTGCTTGCCAGGCTGAGTGGCTCATGTTTGTCACCCTCTCAGGAGCTCAGCAGATAACTCAGGTCACTGTGCATTTCTTAGACCAACCCATTGCCTGAGGCAACGGAGAGCTTCTCCCTGTGCACAGATATCAAGCATGTACTCATCTGCTTCTGCCACAGTCAGCTCAAACCTGTAAGACCACCTACTAACGTGAAGGGGAAAGTTACAACCCAATATAAAATATACTGAAACAAATGCATCCCAAATGAGAAACATTTCCTGAGGCCTCCACTATCTAGGACCTGCAGGAGGCAGTGAGCCGGCTCACAGGCCCAGTACATTATTTTACAACCATCATTTCAGAAAGTCTCTAATTAATGACCATCTATAGGTGAGAAACAATTACCGAGTCTTTGCCACTGAGTAAACCAAGACCCAGTAAAAAGACCCACCCAATATGCATGATATTCACATTCTAAAGGGAATGAAATTTTCATTAAAATCAAAATAAGTTCAAAAATAGTAAGAGATAGTTAGCCAATGAAAAGCAAGCAGATAAGCAATTCTGGAAGTATGAAAAAGCAGAATTATAAGACCCCAGATATCACCTTAGCTCTCCAGCAATAGAATCTAAACAACATGATATATTTGAAATCTCAGATAATTCAAAACATTTATTTTAAAGAATCTCATTTAAATCCAAAAGAGATTCGAGAACCAATACAAATAAATCAGAACTACTCAGGCCAGGCATTGTGGCTCATGCCTGTAATCCTAGCACTTTGGGAGGCCGAGGAGGGGAGATCATGAGGTCAGAAGTTCTAGACCAGTCTGGCCGACATAGTGAAGAGCCATCTCTACTAAAAATACAAACCATTGGCTTGGTATGGTGGTGTGTGCCTGTAATCCCTGCTACTCAGGAGGCTGAGGCAGAATTGCATGGACCCGGGAGGCGGAGGTTGCAGTGAGCCAAGATCACACCATTGCACTCCTGTCCAGGTGACACTGCAAGACTCTGTGTCAAAAAACAAAAAACAAAAACCAAAAATCAGAAAAATTCAAGTTTAACTTAAGACTTTGATTTTTAAAAAATAATCTTCAGGGAATAAAAACTTCATTGAATTATAATTAGAAAATACATTTTAAAACTTGAACAATGGACTATACTAAACTAAAGGAAGAACATCAAACCTAACAGCAGATATTTCAAATTAACTCAGTCAGATAAAAGTGAACAAAATCATTAGGAAGTATAGGATTATGTAAAACAATTGAAACAGTGGTTCGTGGATATTCCTGAGGGAGAAAATTAGTAAAAATTTTTAGAAGACCAAATTGATGAAATAATTGAGGAAAATATCCCTAGTCTTGCTAGAGATTTTCACATGCAGATAAAAGAAGTTCAGAAAACTCCATGACAAGACACTGGAAAACAGACATAACCAAGATCTACAGTCCTCAGTCTATCTAAAGTAAATAGGAAGAAAAACATTCTAAAATTCACAAAAAAGTGTCTAATAATTTATCTGAAATTCTCTTAAACTAACAATGCACTTCTCAACATAAACTTATAAGATAGAAAAGATTGAACTCTCAGTTTCAGACTACTTAAAGAAAAAATAAAGGAAAAAAATTCTATGTCAATAATTCATTTTGTATCCTGCTAAACCAAGCTTCATAAATGAAGGAGAAATAAAGTATTTCTAAGGTAAGAAAATGCTAAGGATATTTATTTACACTAGACCAGAACTACAAGAAATGCTCAAGGGAGTCCTAAATATGGAAGCCATAGGTCAATACTCACCATCATAAACAACACAAAATTATAAAATTCACTCACAAAAACTATTACACAATTAAGACTACAAAGCCACTAGTTAATGATTAACATGACAACAGGATCCAAACCTCACATATCACTATTAAGTTTGGATATAAATAACTTAAATTCTTCACCTAAAATATATACATTGGTAGAAAGAATAAAAAAGAGTTTTGAAATTTATGCTGCTGACATGAAACTCCCTTAATTGGTAAAAAATCAGAGATTCAAGATCAAGAGGGTGAAAAAAGATATTTCATGCAAATGGAAACCAAAAGCAAGCAAGAGTAGCTATGCTTATATCATAAAAACAAACTTTCAGTAAACACCAGTAATTAAAGACAAAGAAAGTCATTACATAATTATAAAATGATTGATTAAAAATACGAGTTCTAAATATATAAGCGCTCTACACCAGAAAACGCATGTTCATAAAACAAATACTATTAGACCTAAGGAAGAACATAGATAACAATACAATTGTGATGGACTTCAATGCCCATCTGACAATCCTAGAGAAATCATTGAGAAAGAAAATCAACAAGGAAACACTAGACTGAAATTGGACTCTAGACCAAATAAACCCGAAAGATATTACCAGAACATTCAATTCTGATGACTGCAGAATATACATTTTTCCCATTAGCAAGGAATATTTTCTAAGATGGATTATATACTATGCCAGAAATAAAAGTCAACTTTTTAAAAAATGAATTATCTTGTCAGACCACAGTAATATAAAGCTAGAAATCAAACCCTAGAAGAATACTCAAAACTACACACACACACACGAAAATTAAACATCCTGCTACTGAATGAAATTTGGGTCAATGATAAAATTAAAAAGGATATTGTAACATGCTTTGAAATCTATAAAAATAGAGAAGCAGCATACCAAAACCTTTGCAGCAAAAACCTGTGCTAAGGGGGAAGATTATAGTGTTAAATGACCTCATCAAAAAGATCGAAAGATTACAAATTAACAACCTAACATTACATATCAAAGAATTAGAAAAACCACAACAAACCAAACACACAGTAGAAGAAAACAAATAACAAAGACCAGAGCAGAACTAGATAAAGTTAAGAAACAAGAAATACAAAGAACCAACAAAATAAAACATTGGGTTTTTGAGATGATAAACAAAACTTACAGACCACTAGCTAGATTAGGCAAGTAGACAGACAATTTAAATAAGCAGAAGGAGAAACAAACAAGAAAAGATTACAACTGATGCCATAGAAATATAAATGATCAACATAGACTACTATGAACATCTCCAGGCTAACAATCTAGAAAATTTAGGGTGAACAGATCAATGTCTGAAAACATGCAATCTCCTAAGATTGAAACAGGAAGAAATAAAAATCCTGAAGAGACTAACAAAAATTAGTGATATTCAAGCAGTAATTTTAAAAAGTCTCAACAAAGAAGCCCTAAAACAGATGACTTTAAATGGTGAATTCTGCCCAATATACAAAAAGATCTGCTAGCAATTCTACCGAAACTTTTTCAAAAAATTGAGTAGAGGGTGTTTCTCCCTAACTCATTCCACAAAGCCACTAACAGCCTGATACCACATCCATGCCAGGACTCAAAAAGGAATACTACAGATCAATATCACTGATGACTATAGATGTAAAAATCCTCAACAAGACACAAGAAAATGGAATCCAATCACATATCAAAAAGATAAAATGCCACAATCTACTAAGTTTTGTTTCAGGGATGCAAGGGTGGCTCAACATTCATGTATCAATAACTGTGATCCACCACATAAGCAAAATGCAAAACAAAGAAACATATAATCATGTCAATAGGTCCAAAACAAAGAAGCAATTGATAACATTTAGGATTTCTTTATGATAAAAACCCTCAACAAAATTAGAATAGAAGGAAAAAATACCTCAAATGAATAGAAATTATATATGACAAACTCACATCCAACATTATACTGAATAGGAATATGTTGAAAGTATTCCTCGTAAGACTCAGAACACATCAAGGATGCCCACTTTCACCACTCTTAATCAATATAGAACTTGAAATCCTGACCAGAGTAGTCAGGCAGGAGAAAGAAATAAAGACACCCAAATTGGAAAAGAGAAAGTCAAATTATTTTGTGTTTGCTGATAATATGATGTTATACTTAAAAAACTAATATTCTTTAGAAATACTCCTAGAATTGATGTATTAATTCAGCAAAGTTTTAAAATGATGGAAAAAACATACAAAAGACAGTACTATTTTTATACACACGTAACAAGCAGAGAACCATAGATGCGTGGAACAGGATGGACATTCCAGAAATAAAGTCACAAGCCTGCAGCCAACTGACTGTGACCAACTAGACAAAAAGCATATCCTGGGAAAACGTCACCTTGTTCAATAAATTGTGCAGCAAAAACTGACAGGCTCTTTGCAGAAGAATAAAACTGGACCCATATCTCTCACTATGTGCAAAAGTTAAGCCAAAACCTATAAAAGACTTAACTGGGAGACCTGAGAGTCTGAAGGATGTAGATGAAATCCTAGGAAATGTTTTTCTGGACATTGTCCTAGGCAAAGAATTCATGACTATGACCTTAAAAGTAAACAGAACTAAACCAAAATAGACAATTTAGGCTTCATACAAATAAGAAGCAACGCATGTATCAGCAAAATAAAAAAATCAACAAAGTTAACAGAAAACCTACAGAATGACAAAAAATATTTGTAAACACTACGTCTGACAGCTAATATTTGGAATGTGCAAGAAACAAAAACAACACAAGAAAACACAAATAACCTCATTTTAAAGTGAGCAAATAACCGACATTTATTTTTCAAAACAGGAGACAAAAATCATCCACTAGCATACGAAAAAATAATCAATGGCATTAATCATCACAGAAATGCAATTTAAAGTCACAATGAGAAACCATATTAGACCAGTCAGACTAGCTATTATTAAAAAGTTAAAAATAAAAACTAAACTGAACAGAAAACAGATGTTGGTGAGGATACAGAGAAACAGTAGTGCATATACACTGTTGGAGAAAATGTAAATTAGTACAAGCTATATGGAAAACAGTATGGAAATTTCTCAAAGAACTATTAATCGAACTAATATTTGATTCTGCAACCCCACTACTTGGTATCGTCTCAAAGGAAAGTAAATTTTATATTAGACAAATGCCTGCATTTATGTTTATTGTTGCATTATTCACAGTAGCACATATTTGGTGCCAAACTCAGTGTCTATTACTGAATGATTAGATAAAGAAAACATGCTGTACATGTCTATGTACATATATATAGACACACATATACACCCTCGCAAATACACTATATATATTTGTGAATATATATGAACACACCTTTAATTACTACTCAATAACAAAAAATGAAATTATGTATTTTACAGTAGCATGGATGAAACTTTAGACCACCATCTTAAGTTAAATAACTTAGAAGAGTAAAGTTGAATACCACATGTTCTCACTTACGTAAGTAAGAACTAAATAATATGTACACACGAATACAGAGTGTGGAATAATAAATATTGGAGACTTGGTGGTCTGGAGGGTGGGAGCAGTGTGTGGGATGAGAAAATACTTAATGAGTACAACATACACCATCCAGGTGATGACTCCCCTTAAAGCCCTGACTTCATCACTGAACAATAAATCCATCTAACAAAATTGCACTTTCTCCCATGAATTTATACAAATACAAAGATAAGTGGATGCATATTCCAAGTTATCATTAACCCATATTAGAATGTCTTACATATACAGCATTACAACTTCTTTATTTGGAGTGTTCTATTTTTTTTTCACTTACAAGAGAAAGGCAATCTCAATTCTCAGGGTAAACACACTTTGGAGAAGCTGTTGTGCAGTACAGGAAGGCAGCTGTCCCATCAGCAACAAGAGGCTTTGTGTTTGGGTCATGTTCAACCATCTACTGTTGTTCTATAGTAATCTCTGGGCGCAACATTGACCCCTGCATTCTCCTCCATTCTAAGGCACTCAAAGCAAAGTCCACTTTTACATTAGACATTGTCCAAGTCCAGATTAACAAAAAATATTAAGCTAAAGATAAAGCTCAAAAGCAGAGCCCCTTGTCACTATCCTCCCTCATTTCAGTTGTTTTAGGGTTCACCCTCCCCACATCACCACCTGAGCCACCTTCTGGGTGGATAGAGTTTGTGAAGCTTCGTTCTGTCATCGCAGCATAATTGCCCCCTTAGGTAGTGCACGTGAGCCCATCAGCCAGAAATGAGATTGGCCAAAATCTGAGGTCGGCGCATTGCCACTTCCCTGCAGTCACTCTCCCAGATGTTCACTTAATTCTCACAAATAATAATTGCATATTTAGGCTGATTCTTATCATTTTATGTTTCCTTATGTATCGATTGAGCCAGCTCTATGGGAGTATGAGTTATTTCTAAATTGCATTTACCTCCAGACATCTACTTCGGTTCAGCTGCTGTCTCAGATCAGGTAATTCTGTTTCCACCCAGGTATCAGATTCTGTCACTTCACACCTGAATATTTATGTTTCCAAACAATGCTTCAGCCACGTGTCATTGATTCAGGGTCTCTCTAGGAAATCCTTCTTCTGATACAACTGCATTGAGAGGTTGCATCTGCCACCCTCAGGCTCAAAACTCAGTAAAAACACAGGACTCCTGAGAACTGTCATATTCACAGGAACAGTTTATTACAGCAAAATGATACAATTGATAATACATGAAAAAAAGGCACAAGGAGTGAAGCCCTGGAGAATCCAGGCACAAGCTCTCAGGGGTCCTCCCACAGGGGAGCCTCCTGCACATGTGTAATTGTCCAGCTGTGCTGTAAGATGACATGTGTCAAGTGTTGATACCCAGGGGAGTGCCCCGAGCTTTCTTGTCCAGGGCTGTGTTTTGGGAATGAATCATAGACTATGGAACACCTGGGTAACTGACCACAGTACTCAGACAACAGCCCTCCCCAGCATAACAACAGCAGGCACTCACTCTAAATCCCTGTGATTAAACTCGTACCGCATGTTCCAAGGCTGCAGACAGCCACAGACACTGTTATCAGGTGGAATATTTTATGGACTTGGACACCTCATCCCAGGAGGTAAGAGAGAGCCATAAATGAAGAAAAGTTTTCTTTTAAAATTTTTAGTTATTTACTTTTTTAGGAATGCGCAGGGTTTGACCAATTCAGGCCTGCTGCCCTAGACATGCCTAGACAGAAGACACAATTGCTGTCACCAAGAAATCCTACACACTGGAGTGTCCACGATCAGCTCCCCCAAAGTCACAGATGAGGAAGGTGACACAGGCAGTCTCAGTAGATCCAGATCACAGATCTAGACAGGGTTCCTGGGGAAACTGTTAGATGGAGAAATTGCTAAGACTCTGAAAGGAAACCAGCCCTTAATCTTCCTGAGCAACTTGTCCCAGAACGAACCCTGTGCTCAGTGGGTCTTGAGTGCCGTCTGCAGCCCAGGCCCCTCCTGTCTTCCTGCAGGGACGTTTTTGTCTGGGCTCTCACTGACTTCCCCTCACCGTGTCTCTCGCACAGTAATACAAGGCTGTGTCCTCAGCTCTCAGGCTGCCCATTTGCAGATACAGGGAGTTCTTGGCGTTGTCTGTGGAGATGGTGAATCGGCCCTTGATGGAGTCTGCATAGCCTGTGCTATCACTACTCCAGCTAATACCAGAGACTCACTCCAGACCCTTCCCTGGAGCTTGGCGGACCCAGCCCATGGCATAATCATCAAAGGTGAATCCAGAGGCTGCACACGAGAGTCTCAGGGACCCCCCAGGCTGTACCACGCCTCCCCCAGACTCCACCAGCTGCACTTCACACTGGACACCTGCAAACAGAGATACACCCTGGTCAGAAACTGCCACACAGATCCACTGTTTCTCTCACTCATGTTCATTCACACTCAACATCTCTATTTCTCCATGAATCACCTTTTAAAATAGCAACAAGGAAAACCCAGCTCAGTCCAAACTCCATGGTGAGTCCTCCGTGTTCAGTGTTGATCACCGAATGGAAACACCTGGGAATCTCAGGGCTGGGGCTCCTCTCCCAGGGCTGCAGGGTCAGGGCTAGGTTAGTTTTCATATAAGCAGAGGGAGGACCCTATTTGCATGTCTCCTACTATATAATGAGATCTGTAAGGGATGCATCACAGTGCGCTGTGTCCAAGAGTGGATGTGGGTGATTATACTTCATAAGTAATTAATTCTCATTAGCCTTCATACTTTTACATGCACATGAAATATGTTCTTTGCGAGTCAATGCTTCCTTCATTTACAGATGTGAATGTAAACCCCCAAGTATAGAGGGGCCATGTGACATGTCTAAGAGCTCACATCTGGTAAGAGCCAGTCTCGGTGTCTGGCCTATGTTTCTCACAATTGAATCCAACTGTTCCCTAAATTAACTCTAGGAAAGAGCTAGAAATTCCAAGTGAGGTTTACAAAACAGTCTTCTTATAATGATACTGTGATATTATTTGGCTGTATCTTGGTGTCCTTCTAAGTAATATAGAAAAACTGAGGGTTAATTCATGTGAGTATTCAGGAGTTCATGACTTTTCTTGTATTATTTTTATTTCTCTCCTCATCTTCTACCACATTAGACTTTTATTTTTAATAGTTTTAATGAAGGAATACTGACATAATCTTCACATAGTATGTTCACCATTTGACAGACATTGACTTAATCACCATCCACAGAGAAAACAAATGAATTCGCCTCTCAAATTTGTCTTTGTCTCCCGCAATTTCTCCTTCCTATACCTTCACTTCTCTTACCATGGAGAAGTCAGTTAGTGATCTTTGTTATGTAACTTCCAATGAGTATTCACTTTGTACAGTTTATAAAACGGAATCATATGTATGTGCTTTGGCTCATTATACTCATTGCATGTACTTGTGAATTGATAGATCGGATCCAACATTAACTGACTGTAGTAGTGGGTACTATTCCAATAAACGACTTTTCCACAATTTGTTTACTGATAAAGGTGCTGATTGGTATTTGGATTGTTTTCAGTTTCTGTGTATTTGAAATAAAGCTGCTCCTCAGCTTAGAGGAGTACACAGCTGAGAAACATGTTCTAGATCGTACAGCAACATGAACAGCAGCTAAAGTGGTCAAGTTGCAAATGAATCAATAGTCTGTAATACCTCAGATAATTAACCTTACGGCACCCCGTGCGTATGTCAGTGTGTGAGAGAGAAAGAAAGAAAGAGGGAGGAAAGGAGACTGAAAATAAAGTGATTCTATGTAAGTATTAATTCGTGAGGTCCTCAAATGCATGGACTGATTCCTAATGAACAGAGTCCACATAGGTTGAAGAGGGTAACTTGATGCACCCACATATGGCTATAGATTCATAATATAAATGTTATTCTCTAAACACATAAACACTCATACACATTAGAATAGATGTAGTGTCTAGTGGTGGAATGAGAAGGTGACACTAAAACCTGTCTTCAGGCCTTTCCCCACCTGCTACACCTGCTCTGAGGCTGACCCTTGAGCCTGCCTGACCACTGAGCTCCACAGTGGTCCTGAGACCTCATGCAGTGCCATGTGCCCCCTGGGTTTCCCTGCTGGTTCCTGGGTGCTGGCTTCTGTCCTCTGCTGTCTTGTAAACCCCCACAGGAAGGTTTGCATGTGTGCTCACACTGATGTCTCCTCACTGTGTCTTTTGTTTAAAAAATACTTGTTTGTGGCTGGGCACAGTGGCTCACACCTGAAATCCCAGCACTTTTGGAGGCCAAGGCAGGTGGATCACAAGGTCAGGAGTTCAAGACCAGCCTGGCCAGCATAGTGAAAACCCATCTCTACCAAAAATACAAAAATTAGCCTAGTGTGGTGATGGGTGCCTGTGGTCCCAGCTTCTTGGAGGCTGAGGCTGGATAATCGTTTGAACCCATGATGTGGAGGTTGTATTGAACCAAGATTGTCCCACTGCACTCCAGCCTGGGTGACACAGCAAGACTCTATCTGAAAAACAAACAAACAAACATGGATGTGTGCTTGTTGCTCCCGTAGCTCAGTCATAGGAAGACCTGTTTTTGGATATAGATCTGGAGGTGGTGACTGGACTCTCGAGGAGTGGGTTGAAATTTGTGCTCCCTTCATAACCTGTGCACCTGACCCACTCCAGTCCCTTCCCTGGGGGCTGATGGATCCAGCTCCAGGAGGAAGTCCTGGTTCTGTTGTGGAATCCAGCGTTTAAACCGAGATGTTATTGTTGTTGATTCACTAAACAAAATGTGGCACTCATTTTTACTGTGTTAAGATACACATAACATAAAATTTACCATTTTAGCCCTCGGTATGTGTATAGCCAGTGATACTTTACGTATTCGCAATGCTGTGCAAGTATCACCACTATTTGGTTTTGGAACATTTTGTTCACCAAAAAGGAAACCTCACTTCCATTAAGCAGTCACTCTCTGTTTCCCCTCCACTCACCTCCTGAGATCCGTCTCTTGGGAATTACCTGCTCTCCATACTTCATATCCATGAGACAATTTGGGATGCGGACTTCTGTGTCTACCTCAGTTCACTCAGTCAATGTTTTCAAAGTTCATCCAAGTTGCAGCCTATGTCAGTCAGTGCTGGGTTCACCCGTGTGGGTTCCTCTTCACCCGTGTGTACAGACACACAGACACACCGGGTTACAGACAAAGACTGGGTTACAGAACACCCACAGCGTCTTCATCCCTGTGGGTTACAGACACACAGACCACAGCATCTCACCCGTGTGGGTTCACCCGTGTGGGTTACAGACACACAGACACACTGCAGCATCTTCATCCCTGTGGGTTACAGACATGCAGACACACCGTAGCATCTTCATCCCTGTGGGTTAGAAACACACAGAGACACTGCAGCACCTTCATCCCTGTGGCAGTCGATGGGCACTTGACCTGTATTCTCCATTTAACTACTGTGAGTGGTGACACTAGGTACATTTTTGTATGAGGTTTTCCATGAAGACCATTTTCCAAAGTTGCTGTCCCACTTCAATACCAACTGGCAACCATGACCATTCCAAATTCAATGTGTCTTTGCCTACAAGTGATTATGTTTTTCTATTCATTTTTGAATACTGGTTATCTTAGTGTGTGTAACATGGTAATCTATAGGGAACTTAAATCATCAGTATAAACTAGATAACCCTATTAAAAATAGGGAAAGGACATGCACAGAAGCTTCTCAAACACTGACATACAAGTGAATAAATAACATATAAAAATGCACAGCATCATCAATTGTGAGATAAGTGCAAATCAAAACCAAAGGAGATACTGTCTGACACCTGTCAGAATTACTATCAGTAAAAGATCAGAAATTAACAGATGCAGGCAAAGCTATAGAGAAAAGGGAACACTTACATACTTTTGGTGAAAATGTAACTTGCTCCAAGCACTGTGGCAATCAGTGTGGAGATTTCATGAATAAATTAAAGCAGAGCTACCATTCCCCTCAGCAATCTCATTACTGGGTATATGCCCAAGAAAAAACAAATTATTGTAACAAAAAGACACATCCACTCATGTGTGTTTCACTACACAGTTCACAGTACCACAGACATGGGATCAACCTATATGCCCATCGGTTATAGACTGGATAAAAACATGGTACTTATACACAGTGCAATACTATGCAGCTGTAAAAAAGAATGAAATCCTGTTTTTGCAGCAAATTGGGTGGAGCTGGAGACCAAAATTCTAAGCAAACTGACATAGCAACAGATGATAAGAGTCAATGGGAGGGGATATGGACATTTTGGGTGTTGCTCTGTGTAAAATTGAGAAAACAAATCCCCTGGGTACATGAACTCTTGAAATAGACAAGTCTGAAGACACTCATGTCCTGACTTTCATATCATTAGGTTGTGCTTTTCTCATTTATAGTCAGTTATCATTGCTTTCCTTCACTCTTGGCTAAAAGAGCCACACATTATAATCTAGAGACATTAAAATAAAAAATAACATATCTGAACATTAGAACAAGTGCTAACTTTTAGGTTAAAGTTAGTGTGGATTGAGTGTGATAGGCAGGAGACTTGGCTGAATACGAGCAGTGAGCTCACAGCAATGTTATCTAAACTAGGAAAGTTTGTTTACATCTTTTAGATTAGATTCCCATGGAAATCCTTGATCTAATATCATCTCTGATGAATCATACGTCAGTAACAGAACTGGAGGTTATGCACTCAAATAGTAGTGCATTCAGAATGTGTTCTTCCACCTGATGTAAAGTCAGCCCATATGACAGAAGTTATTGTGGTCAACAGAGCTCATCAATAAGCCAAAGCAAGGATTAAGTACATGTTTTAGAGGAGTGCCTGACTTTGGGATGCTCTTCACACAAAGAAGCTTCTCACATCTTCTGGAACATATAAAAATTCTTAACAAAAGAATAAATTTCAGATGCATGACTACATTTTAGGAACCTGACAAATGTAACCTAGAAAGTAAAATCCTAAAGGAAACTGAAATGGCAAAACAACTAAAAGAATACGTATTGTAGTGGATCATCACACCAAACAGTCTTGTTTATAATACTATCTAAACTCAGAAGTCATCAGCATTACTCATGTAACTCAGCATCTGTCCCATCCACAATCTTCTGAAGACGTTGAAGAAAATTGTCATCCTTGAACTAACATTGTCAAAACCTTAAGAAAATCTTGAACTTCCTTGGCCAAACGTTCTCTCCCTAGCATCAGAGCATTATAGTCAAGTCCCTCAGGGAGATATCAGTTATTAGCCTATGGTTTGGTAGCTGGAAGACACATACACTTAGAAATTTACCTGCAGTGCTCCCCTCTTCCTATTACATGCACACATGACAAAGTATTGAAAGTGATGACTGTATTTTACACACTCCATTCATCAACAGATTAAAGCTACCATTTTCCTACATCTTTTCAATAGCCTCTAATGACATTAAAACAGGGAATTGTATCTATTGGAAGAAACATCAGGGTGGAACACTGCTCTTGAACTACTTTGGAAGGAATCTTACCAGGTGATTTCAACCACAACCCAGCAGTGAATTTGCACAATGTCAATACTTGGGTTCATATTGATGAACTGTAAACTAAAAATAAAATCCTAAGTGCCCCAACTGACTAAATAGTCCATCTGTTTGTCTAAGGGACTTCAGAAGAGCCTAAAACTGAGTTCCCAGCCATGACAAGATCAGACACGCCTCTTATACCCACTCCCCTTTGCGGTTTAGACACAACAATGACCAACACTAATGTTAAAATAGAGATCATAAGACTGACAGAACAGACTCCCTGTGGCAAAAAGATGTCAAATTATAAATAAGACCTAAAGCCATGTCAGGCAAGGGTTTTGCCACTCACTCCTACACTTGAAAGATAAACTATGTTCTAACTGCCAATAGGTGATTCTTTATCTCTAGTGGCTCAGTAGGCACGGGTACTGAGACAAGCACTGTAAGGACAATTGCAGCCCATCCCCTGATGAACTGACCCCTGTTCCACAAGTCATAACCCCAGCTTTGATTGAACACTAGACTCATATCAGGACCTCTCTCCTGATCAGAGACCACTGACCATGGCCTGGCTCTGGCCGTTTACAGAGGCTACACACTGAGTGCCTTTGTGTCTCTGCTTCCCTGACTGTAATGAATTTAAATGCTAAGTCTTCACTGGTAAGTAAATAGGGGTCATAAGTTACATGCATGTGTGTCCAGTATACATATGTCAGGACCACCTCCATGAACATCCATAGCCCCTCCTATAACCTGTCGATTGTGTCTGTTTAACCAAACCCTTCAGCATAAAGCTTCTGCCCAACCCCTTCTTCGTGGGAGTGCCTTTCTCTCATCTTTACCAAAAGCTATGCTTTCCAGCATACGGGATGGCTGTAACCCTTGATAAAAGATAAACTCTCACTTTCCTAAATTGTAGATTGTGTTTTGTTTTGTATTTAACATAACTGGAGATTAAATTCAGAAGTTCATCTAATTATAAGGCTACTTTAGTGAAGAACGACAAACCGAGCGTTTTCACATGTACTGTAAGGACCAGTGATATTTTGAAGCAGGAAGCTGACCTGAGACCTTCAGAATAAACTGATGACTGTGGATAATGAAAAGGCCCCACACAGGGCATTGATTCAGCACCTCTGCCTGTCTCATTCCTTCTTCTCTTTCTTTTTATTATGTGCTTACAGTAATAAAATTTTTATTTTCTTTAGACCTGTTTGCTTTTCACACATAGTAGACTCTTATTTCTCTTTTTCACTCATTTTCTTAAGCTGCTAGGGAGAATAAAGTGTCAGGTCCTATTTTTGGTGCCTCAATGCTAATGAATTAAGGTTTATTCTTCCTCCTCCTTGTCCTCTGCATGTGGTAAATCTAGTTAAGAAATCACGGAAGCTCCCTTATCTGATGCCCGTGTGAGGTTTAAATCATACAAGCTCCTTCTCCTGAGTAGAAACACACCCCCTGACCCCACCACCAAATCATTAGAAAGCCCTGGGCCAGCCTCCTTTCCTGCTCTAATGAGGAAATTCCAGTTTGTAATTTCTTGAGAAGCCTGTGCTGCTCTCAGCAGACACCCCAAAAATAGAGTTAATAAAACTTTTTATATTCACCTGGGGTGTGAGTGTGGAACCATCAGACTCGACATCCACACTAAACATTGGTGGGGTCTCTCTTCCTTTGCCAGGGATCACCTACAATTGGAACTGTGGGCTTGGAGCCCTGACAGTGACCACCACGCGGCCTTTCTTCTCTTGCACTGGATGCGAACTCCCTCTGCCCCAGTGCCCAGCGTGCACGTTATCCTGCCTGCTGCTCACTGGCCCTTGGAGTTCTGTTGAGCTGGGCTGCAATGCTGAGTTAAACACAGCATCTTTATAGATTTAACTGATTAACTTCAGAAGCACTGATAGCTTATTGATGTGGAGAAACAGGAGTAAATGACTGTAGGTGACTCTGCCTTTGGTGCATGTGAGAAAGGTTTTCTCTTGTTATGACAAATACTTCTTCTTCAGAGACTTCATAGGAAGAGCAGGATAAAGAATCTAGAAAGGTGCCCCAGAGAAATCTGTTTTATGGAGAGGAAGCCACAGTGCTGACAGGAAACCAGACCTTAACCCCCATCTGCACCTGCCCTGAGGCTGGCTCTTGTGCTCAGTGGGTTCTGAGTGCCCCCACGCGGTTCTCCACTCACATCAGGGAGGCTCCTTTCTGGGATTATACAGATTTTCTTTCTAATTGTTTTCACAAAAATGGAGACAGAGTAAACAAAGAATCCATGTATCTCAGAGAACACAGAACAGCATGATAACACCCCTCGAAACACACACACACACACACACACACACACACACATTTAGGTAAATCTTATTAAAACTGCTGAAAATCAGAGACAAATAGAAGTACATGCTGAAAATCAAAGACAAATAGAAATTCCTTCCAAAAGAAGAGAAAAGATGATGACAGCATTCTTCTGGCTAAAACCTTACAAGCAAGAGGAAAAGTGATGTTGTCTGTAAAGTGTTGGAGGAAAAGCCAATCCATTATTTTATAGCCCATGGATGTTCTCTAAAAAGTGAAAAAAGTTTTATTTCTCTTTGACAGCATGAGGGGCTCAATGAATCCCTGCCCTCAGGAGACCAGTGAAAATTATTTTGGAAAATTACAGGGTTTGGAAAGGCTCTGACAGCATACAGCAAGTGAAGAAACATTTATTCAGGAAAATCTAGAAAACTCAGTAATGTCAGTCATTATATTTTATCTAAGATGCTCCTACTTCCTTCCACATCCAAGCTCAGCATGATGTAACCTCCACTACAGAAGATGCAGCCAAGAAGGCAGGACACCTTCTACCAGCTCCCACCAGAGGAAACTCTTCCCCAGGGGCCAGTACATTGGCCCTCTGACCCTGCCCACAGCACGTGATGCTGAGGCTCAGTTCTGGACAAGAGCTACTGAGAGCCAGAGACTCACTTCTTCCATGGAGCCCCATTCATGGATGGAGGCTCTGCCCTGGGTCCAGTGCCACTGGAAACATTGGGTCCCTGATTTCTAGCTCTGTCCTTAGGCAGAGGTTCCGCTCCAGCATAACCAAAGTGTTGGGAAGGTGGGAAGCTTCTGCCCAACCCTCCACTTAGAGCTCATTTCCTATGCTGAGGAAGAAAAAACCTCAACTTTGTCTCCACCTGCAGAATCGTGGTTATGCACTCTCTCCCAGGGGAGAGGGAGTGCTGGAATTCAGTCATAAAATATCATCCTTAATTTGGTCCTAATCATCCTAACTTCAATAACAGACTGTGGAAAAGTTCAAAGCCTGCCAGTGCTCTCAAAAACAGTGGAGGGTGTAGTGGAAGGCCCTTGGAACAAGATGGGTGGATGTATGGGAGATGCAGACTAAAGTGCAGGGCTGCTGGCTTGCAGGAGAGAACCCAGGAGGGAGAGAGCGGGGGGACGTTCTCTTGTGGTTGGAACAAATGCCAGACACTGTTCAAAGGAGCCCGTGTTTGTTCCAGTCTGTGTGAAGCACTTCAAACCTCAGTGCATTATTGAAAATAGTGGGATTTTCCATCTGCAAGTGGCGGAGCTCAACATCCGGGCCTGGTCAAGAAAGGGACAGAGAAAGCCCAGCCCAAACCACTGACACCTGAGGATGACGGTGGTGCTTACAGCTGTGTCCCTTTGATCTTTGAGACTGACTTTTCTCACTTAGCATCATGTCTGGAGTTCACCAGTAATGGTTTATGTATCGGTCACTTTTTTTTTTTTTTTTTTTATTGCTGATGTTCAATTTACAGATGCTTTCTAGTTTCTCTATGCCGTTTCCCAAAAGAGGTTGTCCATCTTTGTTAAATTTAGAATGACACTGACTTGCCCAGTGATGGCCTTTTTCACAACAGGGGCACACACTGGGGCTTTTCTGTTGTTTGGTGGTAGTAGTTCTTGCCTTTTGACTTCCTTTTCTACATTCCTTTTTTTGTGTCCAAATTGCCCACAATTAAAGCAAGAGCCTGAGAAATGGGACATAGTTTTTCCAACTCTTAATCCAGCCATAGCCTGAGCTAAAAGAGTAGCCTTATGTAAGTTACCTCCAATGCCATTGCAAGCCTTAATATATTCAGCTAAGTGAGCCTTCCCTCTCAGGGTTCTAATAGCAGTTTGACACTCTGCATTAGCATTATCATATGCAAGAAGCTGCATTACAACATCTTCATCTGTTTTATCAGTTATGGCTTTATTTACAGCCTCTTGGAGCCGAGCAATAAAAATCAATATATGGTTCTTTAGCTCCGTGTTGGACAGAACTGAGGATATTATTCCCCTGTAACATTTATCCTTTCCCATGTCCGTAAGCACACAGAGTGCAGCTGAACAATGGCAACATCCAACATTACCGCTTGATTTTTAATGGACCCCAATTAGGGCCGACTCCCATTGTCTGTTCAAAGGAAACTGGCACAGGTGGCTGTGCTTGTGTATTTTCCCTTGCCCGAGTTTGAGCTTCATCAGACCACCAGGTTTTAAACTGCAAGTACTGAGATGGAGTGACAACAGATTTTATCAAAGTATGCCAATCATATGGTATTAACCTATTATCAAGAGTCACATTTTTTAACAAACTTTGCACAAAAGGAGAGTAGGCCCATATTGACTAATGGACTGTGTGAATACCTTTAACAGTTTAAATGGAAAGGTGGTTCAATTAGAGAAACTGGAATTGCCATGCTTCAAGGTGTCTGTCAGCTCTAGCCTTTTGAATGGAATTTTGTATAGCACCACCAATTGCTCCAGGTTTTAATGTTGTAACTACAGGAGCAGTAACTTTTGTAGCTAATACTTTTTCTCGCCCATTAAGGGGAGAGAGAGGAGGTGGCCATTCACTTAATTCAGCAGTTGGAGCTGATGGGCTAGTAAAACATACTTTTTAGTTTCCCTTTATTTTCCTCTGGTTTCTATTCTTCACATTCAGAATCTGTAGTTTTTTTAAACTTGTCCTCCTCTTTCTCATCTGAATGCGCCTCATCATCTGTTTGAAATGGCTCATAAGCTGCCTTTATTAGTGCCTACATTGACCAAACAGACTGGAATTTTGCTCCATCTTTATATGCTTTTTAAAAAATATCTGCCAATTCTCTCCCATTCATCCAACTCCATAGTCCCTTGTTCTGGGAATCATGGGCAAAAACTGCCTTCCTCTACTAATCAGTGATGACGTATTCTGAGTACTAACTTTCACTTCCCTTCTTCGTAATAAATGCCTTAAGAAATTTAAATAAGCAGAACGTTTGCTTTCACTTTGTTCCATTGTTACCCTGGTTCTGCTGAGCTCTCAGCTTTCCCTCCGAGATGGTTTTAATCATGATCAGGTGTCCTTTGATGATGCAGCCTCCACTTTTACATGCTCTGCCATTCCTTCACCGGGGTCTTTGTCACCCCACATTGGGTGCCAGAAATGTTGGGGTGATCAAGCACAACACCAGGGCATTGGGACGACGAAGTCCAACAGAGTCAAAGAAAAGAGAAAAAGACAGTTTGAGAGAGAAAGTGTGACCAGGGGACCATGGCGAGTGTGGAGCCTGTGAAGGCCCAAGCGCTGGAAGCCAAGACTATTTATTGGTGATCAAACAAAGAAACAGGTGGTGAGAATGTAGGGGTCGAAAGGGCAAGCACACGATCTACAGCTGTGATGGTTTAATATTTATATGGAACATGTTCTGCTGCTTGAGATAATGGGAATACAATTGATCTAGGAGCCTGGGAGGGCTAGAAGCAAGGAACCAGCAAGTCTAGACACATTCCAAAGGCCACGAGGGTTTTTATGCCCTGATCCCTGGATATTACATCAGATATGCAAGCCCTGCCTCAGCTTCTTTACCAACACTTGGCTTTTTCCAAACACATTGATTTCTGTATGTTTGAGTGTGAAATACAACACAGTCATAACAAGAATAAGAACATGTTCTTTGCAGCAACGTAGTTGGATCTGGAGGTCATTATCCTAAGCAAATTAACAGAGTAACAGAAAACTATATACCACCTGTTCTCACTTACATGTGGGAGCTAATCATATTGACATAAAGAAGAAAACAACACACATTGGGACCTACACAAGTGTGGAGGATAGGAGAAGGGTGAGAACTGAAAAACTACCCATTAAGCACTATACTTATTACCTTAGTGGCAAAACAATCTGTATATCAAACCCACATAACTCACAATTTACCTATATAACAAACCCTGCACATGTACCCCTGAACCAAAAGTAAAAGTCAAAAAACCTTTTAGCTAGTTTTTAAAATGATTATTAATAGGACACCTAAATACACCACAGGCATTTAAAATGATTTCTTGCTACTTCAGTTATTTAATAGATTCCAAAAAATGTTGACATTCAGATTATGCAGATTTCTTTTGACATAAAAATGAGGTTGATGAATTTTATAATCTACATTTTGGAGCCTAAACCGAAAGTACAATCAAGTGTCACCTCAGATGTGTTACTGGAGGCAGAATTCTGATCTCATTACATATAAGTGGTACGTGGTCTGACGTACATGAACAGGCAAGGAAACAGAAAAAGGACATGGCACAACGTTTATGAAAAAGTCTCAGCAATTTTAATTTTCTTCTGAGGAAGCTGAAATTGTGCAAGTAAAACAGTGTGACTGGTCATGTCTCAGGTGAAGTTGTGTTCTGGAAAGTATCTCCAGTCCTGGGCTGGATCCAGTAGGTGCACTCAGGCCCCAAATCCTAAAGCAGGGACTTGTATTCCTTAAACAGATGATATTCCAATGAGAAAGTTGTTCTCAGGTGAGCTGCAGAGCAGTGAGGAGGGGATGGAGTTGTCCTAGACTTCCCAGAATTGCTGAAACTTGAAGACCAAGGCCACCTCCTCATAGGTGGAGCAGAGATACCCCTATGAGTACATCACATCGGCTCTGTCTTCAGGAATCTTGGACTGTGAGGGAGATGAAGGAATATGATTTATTCTTTTCTGCTAAAGCAGTGTGCTTCAGAGAGAATGAATTGAAAATTTAATATCTACACTTTTTGCCATAGTAAGGGAGAGAATATGAATAATTCAAGGCAATGCACTTCAGAGCTGGTAGAACGAGCAAGTGCACAACTGAGAGAAGGAAGCGGCCTGCCCCAGGAAGTAGGTGCGCTAAGATCATCCCCCCCGAGAACTGCCCTCCAGATGCCACGTGTCAGTGGAACCTGGGCTCATGCCTGGGATCTTGTGCGTAGTGTGGAGAGCAGAGCACAGCTCCATTCCTCCTCACTGTGTGACCTAGGATGTGACCTCTTCCTCTGAGCTTCATTCTAATTAGGTGTTAAAATCAAATAACAGCAGTAACTTTACCTGTAAACTTTCCGGTAAGAGTTAGTGATGATCAGAATTGTTATCACTGTTGTTGCCCAATCCCTTAAATATCATAAAAATACCTGTGTGACCCCTCGTCTCAGACCTCAGATGACCACCTCGCAGAGAGCACACCTGCTTTGTTTCTGTCACAAACGTGGTATTAGAATTGGAACTATGTGTACCTGGTTATAGAATTTATATCTTAGTTATGTTACATTGGATGAAGTAAGAATTAGTAGGTGACAGTTAGAATTTTAGGTGGTGGGATGTCTAAGCAAACTGTCGATGGTGTGTCTTCATTTCTCCTTGCTTATTATACATAATGGAAGAGGAGAGAGAAAAATTAAAGAGAAAAGTATTGACCGATAGTCAAGTGTTTTATAAACAACGGGAGATTTTCAAATCTTCTGGAAACCCTTTAAATTAAATAAATTAAAGAACTTTAAGACACTTTTCCACATTCTAGATGCATGTCTAATACAGATTTAGATTTAAATGCACAGAGAGAACACAGAAAAGGGAAATTCAGCAACAGATCAGTTTGCCAAATAGGCAGATTTAAACTAGTTTGTAATTTTACCTAAATACTCAAAGAATAAACCCCAGATTCAAATAAGAAATGATAAAATTTCAATGTTTAGTGACTGGTTGAGAGAAGCTTGAACTAACATTATCTTGATGAATCATACATGAAGAACAAAACTTTGTCCAGTGGTCCAAATTTTCAAGGGGCTGCTTGATTTAAATAGTTTCTACCTCCCCTACCTGTGATTTCTGGCAGAATCTATCATCCTCTAAAACCCAGGGACCATTAAGAACAGAGACAGAAGTTTGAATACTATGAAGTTTTCAGAGATCTAAATAACTGCCTGGACTGATTGGTGAGGATGATCTCTATAAGCCTCGTCTTTGAAGAGTGTATGGCGGCTTTTGTTATAATGAACAGGTAGCAACAAAGATAGTCAAGGAAAATGAAGGAGGAGGGGCACATGGTCCAAACAGAAGAACAACATAAAGATCCAGAAACTGACATCAACGAAAAGGAAGCATATGGATTACCTGGAAGAAAATTTAAAATAAATGTTAGAAACATGTTCAATGAGCTAGTGGCATCACGCAAGAACAATGTGAGAATTTTAATAGAGATAAAACATTTAAAAGATGACTAAACAAAAATATTGATGCTGAAGAATACAATAAGTCAGACAAAATTTTTAACAGAGGATTTTAGTCCAGACTAGATCAAGTAATAGAAGAAACAGTAAACTCAAAGAAAGATCATTTGAAATAGTAGAGACAGAGAAGAAAAACTTAAATGAAAGAAATAAAAAAGAGTTAAAGACTTATGAGTCAGGAAGCACAGTGAAAATGAAATTATGCATTGAGGAGTTATGCAAAGATAAGACAAAAGGGGTAGTGAAGAAAGAGGGTGAGAGACAGAGAGAGAGAGACAGAGAAAGAGAGACAGAGCAAGAAAGGCAGAAAGGTTTTTAAAGAAGTAATAGCATAGCAACTTTCTAAATCTGGAGAAGCAAATATTCGTCCACATCCATGAAGCTCTATATATTTTAAATAAGGTAAGCCAAATGAGAAAAATCAAAGATAGTTTGAAACCACATTATTAAAGGAAAGGTTTTTGAAAACAGAAAGTAAAAGAGCAGATTTAGCAGATTTCTCAGTAGAAGATTTTCAGTTCAGAATGGAGCGGAATTATATTAGATAATGTATGGTTTATTGATAGAGATTATTTCTGAGAAATGTATTTCTAGTCAATGTCATCATTGTGCAAGCATCACAGGGAGAAACTTACACAAACCTACAAGGAAATACCTGCTACACATAGACTATGTGGAATAGCACAATGTTTCCAGACACTAACCTGTACAGAGTGTTACTGCACCAAACACTGCAGGGAACGAAACACCGTGGTAAGTACTCTCTTATCTAAACACATCTAAATATGGAACATCCTTAGTGAAAATACGTTATTACAATGTTATGTGGCCACAAACATATATGTGGTCTATAGCTGACTGAATCATTCTTAGGTGGCCCATGACTGTATTCAAATTGCTGGGGGAAAAAGAATGAAAAACAAACAAAACTCTGCCAACCAAGAAACTTTGCCATGTAAATCTTTTGTAAAATAAAGGATAGGTAAGACCTTTCCCAGAGAAGCAAAAACTAAAGGAGTTCTTCAACTCTGGGCCTGCCTTAAACACCAAAGGGTCTCAATTAGGTCTGCAGAAAAATGACATTGCTGCATCAGCTCCATTCTGGCCTCTGCCATGTGACAGTTTTGTGTGAATTTTCTTTCTGCTCTCTCAGGACATTTTTTCAATATCATCTTCTAACTCCATTCTTCTTTTAATCCTCAGTTTGTTGAAAAGATTCATATTTAGCTAAGAACATTAAAAACTTCGGAAAAATATTTCATCTTAAACTCAACAAATTTAATTACTTGCCTTCACGGATGCCCATCTGTTCTGTTCTTGTTTTCCTATGGGATGTGGCCCTTGTTTCTACTTCAGTCCAGTCCTTAATTCCATATGCATGATGCATCCAAACATCACACACCCAGGACCATCTTGGAGAAAGGTACCCTACCATCTGCATCATCAGCCTTCAGGTGCACAGTGGCCATTCCTTCAGCTGTTGTATGTGCTTTAGGGCTTTCTATTTAAAAGTGTATTCCACTATCCCCCCAAATAAAGTTCCTGGACCTAAAAAAGTGATGTGCATTGGGGGCATTCACAGCCAATTTTCATTGAAAGTCTCTTCTTCCGTTGGTAATTGAGGAAGACTGGGAAGAAGGGAACAAAACTCAGACCTCATGTAACTCCTCATTTAGCAATAGATTCAGTGCAAATTTAGAAAGTTGAAGACATAGAGTGATGTTGCTTAGGTTTTCTGTGGCATACTAAGGAGACAACAGAAAATGGTCAGTGGTCAGTTTCCATCCAGCTGGTACCCATTGTCCATTAATTAGGTCATCAGAAAAGACAAAAGACAACTTTTGTGACAAAGCCCCAAGGGCTTCATTAAAACACTTTGCCCAGAAATTGGTCAACAGGAACATGACAAGTTTTCATACTACAGCTACTATTTTTTGCCTACTTTATGTAGAAATCTGAGAGATGTGCCCAGCCTCAGTGGGCTGATTCTCCATCCAGGGTACAGTGCTAACAGTGTTATGAGTTATGTGTTATTAGTCTGTCTGGGTCTTCCTAAGAAGACAACACGAAGTGGGTGGCTTAAACAACAAATATTGATTTTCTTACAATTTTGAAGTCTGAATTTTGAAGATCAAGGTGCTGGCAGGGTTGGTTCTTGGTGCGGCTTCTTCCTGGCATGCACTGGGGCACCTTCTAATACACTGCGTCTCCACATGGCCTCTTCTCTGTGTGCACGTGAAAAGTGAGAGGTCTCTGGTGTCATTTCCTCTTCTTATAAAGACAGCACGTCTATTGCATTAGGTCTCACACTTCTGACCACATTAACCTTAATTGTATCATTAAAATTCCAATATAGATCCATTGAATTTAAGGTTTCAGTATATGAATTCCAAAGAGGGCACAATTCGATTGATGACACAAACCAAGAGATGGTGAGAAGCATTAGAATAGATATATTTTTAATCACTACGGAATAATGGGCCATGCAGGAACTTGTAGAAAAGTTCCTAGTAATCGGTGAAACCTCAATTGTAAGCGGAAAATGTGCCTTCCTCCTTTCTTTTCTGGCAGAAGAATGTGAGGAAGCAGAACCACATATATCAAAGAAAGAGGAGCCCTGGGGACAGCTGAGGTGCTGGTGAGGAGGGAGAGCACTGAGCAGATGAGGAAGCCCCGCCCTCCCTGCACCTGCTCCTGACCGGCCTCCTGCTCTGTGGGCCCCGCGCGCCCCCTGCGGTCCTGAGCGGCACCTGCGCCCGCCCCCCTCCGCCTCCCTGCAGGGAGGTTTGTGTCTGGGCTCACACTCACCTCCCCTCACTGTGTCGCTCGCACAGTAATACACGGCCGTGTCCGCGGCGGTCACAGAGCTCAGCTTCAGGGAGAACTGGTTCTTGGACGCGTCTGTTGAAATGGTGGCTCGACTCTTGAGGGAGGGGTTGTAGTAGGTGTTCCCACTACTACCATAGATACTCCCAATCCACTCCAGCCCCTTCCCTGGGGGCTGGCGGATCCAGCCCCAGCCATAACCACCGCTGATGGAGCCACCAGAGACAGCGCAGGTGAGGGACAGGGTCTCTGAAGGCTTCAACAGTCCTGGGCCCGACTCCTGCAGCTGCACCTGGGACAGGACCCCTGTGAACAGAGAGACCCTCAGTGAGCCCTGGGATCAGAGACAGCCTCCCATATCGTCATATCTGCATCCCCAAGACACTCACATCTGGGAGCTGCCACCAGGAGGAGGAAGAACCACAGATGCTTCATGTTCTTGCCCAGGAGGTCCGTGACTCTCAGAGAACATTTCCCATGTGAGCTGGAGCCTGAATTTAAGGAAATGTGTGGTGGTTTCCTGTGGGTGCCTAAGTGAGGATTTGCATGTGGGTGGTGCCTTTGTATGGAGAGGTGAAAAGGGATGAGGGAGGTCCCAGTCTCAGGGCTCACCCTGAGAGGAGGATGCTGGCTGTGCACTCTGAGAACTCAGTTCTCTTCCTGGGGCCTCCCCCTCACCAAGCCCAGAGTCCTCTTCTTCCAGGTAGGGATATGTGCTCAAGGAGCTGGTCTGGGAGATGAGTGTGATCATGGATCGAGGACAGATTTTGAATAGGTTCAATGTGTTCTACCGTGAAGATTTATATGAAACCAACCAAACATCCAGGTTATCTAAATTGTCAAATCTCCATTCAAAACATTAGGGCAGCAGAAAAATATATTCGTCATAGTGAATTTATATAAACCTACATCCATGCAATGTTTATTGTAATTCAGAATATCCATCATGGTTAGAGGGAATATATCTGTCCTAGAGAGTTGCGTCATAAAAAAGAAGAGAAAAAAATCGGAGACCTTACATTTTGTGAACGTTTGAAGTTTGGGGATTCTGTCTGCCATCTCAGGAAGAAGGTAGTGGACGTATCTCCAACCATGTCAATGTATGATGCTGAGAATGTGGCCTGACCTTTTATTACACTTCTGTGTGAATAGATGTAGATTGGGGATCACAGTGACAATTTCAGTCAAAAACTATAATAGGTCAGCACAGGAGCATAGTATCATCATCAAGATTAGTGCAATCGCCTTTCCTGGGAACAAGAGAGGACATCTGTGAGCCCTCCCCTCTGAGAGCACAAGGAACTCTGGTTCTTCCCTGGCAAGTCACACTTCTGAAGAATGGCTGGACAATGACACTCAAGCCAGGAGAGTCCTCACCCACATATTTATCGTGTCAGGTACACTTGTGTCCGAAAGACTTTCTGCTTCAATTGAATTGCATGAAAATACCTTAGAGTTTGCGGGTATTGCATCTTGGTCATTTGGTGAATAATATATAATAAATAACTCTATCTCCATGGATATGGGAAACAGGGAGAGTCATCAGAAGTTGGTGTGTTTTAACATAAAGACAAACCTGGGCTCTCTTGTTAGACTGAACAAGTGAGCTGGACCTGTGGAACAAGAGAGGGAAAGACACAGACCCAACATCCAGAGTTCAGGGTGAACTCCTTACCTACCAGGGTGGTCTCTGACATTTTGTTTAAACAGATCCAGAAAGACGTTCCTCACCTTCATGAGAATTATGAACATGAGGGAAATTGATATAAATTTTTATTTACAGAGAATAATTCATAGGCTGTAGACATCTATGGGGGGTGTGTACAGGATTGCTAGATAACACTCTCATACACAGAACAGAAGAAATAATTCTATTTCATGGAAGGAAAACCAAAGAGCTTCTGAATTGGTAGTATTCTTTGCCACAAATGTGTGAGGTCACTAGATCATGTTATGGATGCTGGAGGTAACACTTCCCAACTTGTCCTGGAGACAAAAATACAAGAGAGTAAAAGATTCAAGTAGATTCCTTTGAAAAATACAAGTAACGAACAGACCAAAACAAATGAATCGTATGTAAAGAGTGCTAAAGAAATGAAACAATTATTCCATGTTGAAGATGACAGTGAAGTTCCATCTGACAGCTCATTTCACACCTTTATGAGTACTGAGTGCTCCCTGCACCCAGCTCCTACCCTCAAGTGAGGTTTCCTGTCTGAGCTCAGTGAGGGGAGCTGGAGTCATTGTGAGCCATTCAAGAAATAGCTATTCCACGTCTTCAAACGGGAATTTAAACAATCAACGTCCTCAGCTGTTTACCCAGTCCATTTTTGGTAACTGTGCATAACCCTCTGGAATGCAGTCACCGATTTCTTTGATAATGGGAGTTGACTGTATCATGAAGGGTAACAGGAGAGATGGGTAAGTTTAACGTCTAGGTACATAAACTGCTGATTATCAAAGCCGGAGCCAATCACATTCTGGATCATCTTGCTTAATAGTTGTGAATTTGTTTTCAGTTGTTTAGTTCAAGTTTCCCATACTCACTTTCTGATAAAATAGGTCACATATGATAATCCTTGAGATATTAAAATGAAAAACAATCACTAATTTCAAAACGAACCCAACTTCCAGAAGAGATGAAAATTCCTTTGTGGTGAAGTGTGGAGTGGTGAAAAGGGTGAAACATGTTGAATACTGAGGTGTGTGTCACAATTGTATTATTTTAATTAGGGAACTCTGTACATCCCTTATACTTCTTAAAACTCCCATTGAGAACTTTGATGTAATGTAATTAGTTGATGGGTCCCACACAAAATCAATGAAGCTGCAAGGTTACTGAGCAAACTTCTATTGCAACTTTAGCTTTCCTTTAGAACACATTCCTCTACCTGATGTGAAATTAGGCCCATGTGCAACTGATGAGCCTTTTACAGTTAACCAAAGACCAGGAAATGAGCACTCATGTGTGTGGAGCAGGCATGGCTCTGAGGATGGCTTGCAAACAAAGTGGCTTCTCACATCTTCTGGAAAACCCATCAAAATGGGCAAGGCCGTTAAGGACTCAGTTCAGGAGCAGCCCAGCTATCCCACATTCATGCTTAGATGACAGTGGGAAAATGACTTAACCATGTGACATGTTTTTGCAATGGATTAGTACCTATTGTTCCGTGTCCATGTTAGTGCTTCCTTTAGGATCTCTTGTAAGGGGCAGGCCAGAATGGTGACAAAATTCTCTGAAGCCATTTGCTTGGTCATGTTACAGAATTTTATTTCTCCTTCACGACTTATGAAACTTAGTTTGGTTGGATATGAAAATTCTGGGTCGAAAATCCTTTTTCCTTTAAGAAATTGGTTTGAATAAGCCCCCACTCTGCTCTGAGCTTGGGAGAGTTTTCCGCCGAGAGATCTGCTGTTAGTCTGATGGGGCTCTCCCTCTTATGTAGTATCCCGACCTTCTCTCTCCTGGATGCCCTTAACATTTTTTCCTCTCCTATTTCAACTGTGTTGAATCTGACAATTATGTTGTCTTGGAGTTGTTCTTCGAATAGGAGTAATCGTTTGTGGCGTTGTTCCATTGCACATACATTGTACAATGGAACATT
>NC_065584.1:828748-870514 GCF_024542745.1 Macaca thibetana thibetana
TCCCAGTAGCTAGGATTACAGGCAGCCACCATCACGCCCAGCTAATTTTTATATTTTTACTAGAGATGGGGTTTCCCCATGTTGGCGAGGCTGGTCTCAACCTCCTGACCTCAGGCGACGCACTCGCTTCAGCCTCCCAAAGTGGTGAGATTACAGACGTGAGCCACTGCACCTGGCCTATGACTTTTTTTTTCATTTGTGAGTTTTTTGTTAACTTTTAACAAGAAAAAAACCCAAACATAGATTTCTATGACTATATAAGTTAATATTCTGTTTTAAAACTTTATAGTCATGTACACAAAAAAACACCCACACTCAGCAATGAAACATATATGAGCACAGGCAAAAGTGAACACATTTCTGAACACCAAAGCAACATACCTTTGTTTCTGTATTATTCTAGTTAATTAATTGATTTAAATTTATTTGTATTTATATTTGAGGTTTTAGTCCGAAATAATATTCTTCTATGAATGTCTGTATATTCCAATATAAATTATGACATATATGTAAATGTATGTTTTAGTAAAACTTACTGTAACTACCATTATTGGCAAATGTATCATTGAAATATACAATGGTATTCCTTATATATTCTCTTATGGCTTATTTCTCATTTTTGCTAGCAGCACACTTTTTAAATGATGTAATAATGCATTATACATTATAAAGGAATGTATTAATCATAAGGTAAACATCTCTATTAAAATTTTATTACACAATGTGTTGAAATAACATTGTGTTTTGAAAAATGTGTCAGCTTTTTCCAATTTAAATAACATTTAAATATTAAATTAAAATAAAATATTAAGTATTAAATTTAAAAGATAGCATTTTGCAATTTAAATAATGTTTTTTATTCTGCAAGTGTTTTACATGAATTTTTAACATAAACTCTATATGTTGCTTATTTTACAATATTCCTGGATGCTAGAGAATATCCACAAATATAGAACTAAAGTCACCCCCGGATTCCCAGGATTCACTCACAATGGCAGCTTGCTACAGGGTGGTCAGAAAGTGTGCAAAGACAATAGGGATTTGGGCTTTATCATCAAAGCTGTAGTGAGCCCCAGGGCTGGGCATACAGAGGGCAGCAGAAGCTGCAGAGCCCACTCTGGGGTACTTAGAGAAGGGGGAATGGGATGGGGTGATGTCTGCAGGACCCTAGAAAAGGGTGAGGAGAGCAGGGATTCTGCAGGTAGATGAGCATATTCTAAGGACTATTACCTTCCCATACTTGGTTGACTTCAGTGATCATGAAGGGAAGGGAATTGATTCACCAGACATGGATGAGACAAAGTAAATGGACTTGCTGATTCCTTGAGCAGAAACTGAGGAATAGAAAAAGTGTGAACAGAAGAAGGGAAGGTAGAGAAACAGACTGAGGGTCAGAACTCCAGGAACCACCAAAGTGGAGGACAGAAGCCCTTAAAGTGATGTTTCATCTCCATAAACAGCAGATGGAAGGAAAATCAACTCAACACATTCATATGCTGAGTTATTATTAGAAAAGTATTTAAAATTATGTGACTGACACAGTGCAGAAAACAGAAATCTGTTTGTGGAAATAGTTTAAAGTAAACATACACAATTTCTTCATTTTAAAATTTACTTAGATATTATTGCTAGTATTATTACGAAAATATAAAGAATTGAATTATAGTTCTAAGTTAAGATTTTGTAGAGGAGAGAAACATGCATTCCAAGAAATAAATGGCAAGAGATCCTGGGAAGACTTTTGTTTCACCAGGTGAGAAATCACAGGGCCTAAAAAAAGAAACACACCATCCCCAAGCACTTGATAGGGAGCCGCCACCCAAGAGAACCCTTGAGTCCTGAGTGTCCCCTTGTGTCCTGAGCGCCCCCTGGTGGTTCTGAGCGTTCCCTGCTATCTTGAGCTAATCCTTGTGTCCTGAGGACTGCCTTATAGTCCTGAGCGCCCCCTGGTGGTTCTGAGAGCCTCCTGGTGCCCTGAGCGCCCCCTGGTGGTTCTGAGCGTTCCCTGCTATCTTGAGCTAATCCTTGTGTCCTGAGGACTGCCTTATAGTCCTGAGCGCCCCCTGGCGGTTCTGAGAGCCTCCTGTGTCCTGAGCGAGCTGTTGTCCTGAGCACCCCTGGTGGTTATGATCGGCCCTTGGTGTCCTGAGCGCCCAGTGATGGTTCTGAGAGTCCCCTGGTGTCCTGAGCGCCCCCTGGTGTCCTGAGCACCCACTGCTGGTTGTCAGTGCCCCCGGTGTAACTTGAGCAGAAGTAATGATTAACCTGCAGAAGATACTGTGCTATGAGTCCTCCATACCATCTTACCCAGCAGAATAGATTTTCCTTGCTTTCAGCTGCTGGGTCTTTTATTTTAAATATTAATTTATTTACTATTATTTTATTTTACATTCATTTTATCCTGTCATTTCCTGAATATTTAATTAAATATTAAATTAAGTACCTACTTTTTTTTTTTTTTTTTTGAGACGGAGTCTCGCTCTGTCGCCTGGGCTGGAGTACAGTGGCCGGATCTCAGCTCACTGCAAGCTCCGCCTCCCGGGTTTACACCACTCTCCTGCCTCAGCCTCCCAACTAGCTGGGGCTACAGGTGCCCGCCACCACGCCCGGCTAGTTTTTTTGTACTTTTTAGTAGAGACGGGGTTTCACCGTGTTAGCCAGGACGGTCTCGATCTCCTGACCTCGTGATCCGCCCGTCCCCGCCTCCCAAAGTGCTGGGATTACAGGCTTGAGCCACCGTGCCCAGCCAAGTACCTACAAATTTTAACAATTAATCATTTGTAGAAATAACATAAAATGTGTATGAAGAAGATGCCAAGTAGAGATGCCAGAAAATAAAACAAATAAACAACTTGTGTAAGTTTAGAGCGGAGCATGAGGACAGAAACTCTGAGGTACATGTGCTGAATTATATATGAGGAAGGTCAATTATATTTAACGTCCAGAATGCGGGTCATTTCAGTGAAAATAAGTGGTAGACTGTTCAGCATAGATCAGAAATTAGAAAGGAATAAAGTCACAAACTTGCAAGACCAGGAGACATTCAGCATATTCGCCACTTTCCATTTTGCTAGGAAGAGAAAATCAATGGCTATACCTTCGTGGGAAATGAGACAAGCAGTTTTTAAGATGACCATCCAGGGAAGTTGCCAGTACAATCACTCAGATGATGCTCTGACACAGGACGGTGGAGGGATGTGGTCCTGTGATGGTTGCTGTCAGTAACGTGGGATGCTCAACTCTAGTGGGTGCCTTTGCCACTATTTTGTCCATGAGAGACATTAAGCTATGATGTGCTACATGCTGGTGAGTTCCTTAACCTCAGATGAAGAGAGGAACATGATAACACAGAAGATGAATGTGATGGTTAATACTGAGTGTCAGCTTGATTGCACTGAAGGATGCAAAGAATTGTTCCTGGGTGTGTCTGTGAGGGTGTTGCCAAAGAAGATTAACATCTGAGTCAGTGCACTCGGGGAGGCAGATCCAGCCTCAACCTCGGTGGGCACCATTAATCAGTGCCAGCATGGCTAGAATAAAACAGGTAGAAGAAATTGGAAAGATTGGACTTTCTGAGTCTTCTGGCCTTCATCTTTCTCCCATGCTGGATGCTTCCTGCCCTCAAATATCATACTCCAAGTTCTTCAGCTTTTTCACTCTTGGACTGAAGTCAGTGGTTTGCCAGGGGCTCTCCAGCCTTTGGCCACAGACTGAAGGCTGCACTGTCATCTTCCTGACTTTTGAGGTTTTGGGACTCAGGCTGACTTCCTTGCTCCTCAGCTTGCAGGTGGCCTATTATGAAACTTCACCTTGTGATCTTGTGAGTCAATCCTCCTTAATAAACTACACATCAAACGTATACATCTATCCTGTTAGTTGTGTCTCTCAAGAGAATCCTGACTAATACAATGAGAAAAGTGAAGAGCTCATTACAGCAACCACATTTCTTTGATAAGAACTCATCTCACCGAGAGCAGCAGATGTGCAGGAAATAGAGAGGATTTGGGGGATATTGTCCATAAAAGAACAGATGCAACCTAACTGAACTCCCCATGAAAGGAGGGTGTAAATGTTTGTTCACAGCTAATGATGGCTTATGTCAAGACCTCCAAAAGGCTTCAGAAATAGTTTGTATTAACAAATGTAATAATTTATATAGTTTTTTCCAGATCTTGTTTTACCTCCCGAGGCAGCAGCACAGAATGATGTTTTCAGAATCTCCCTAATCTTCTGTGAGCTCCTGGTAGAGTTCCTGGAAGAAAATCCTGCATGTGGAAGTGAGCCCTCCTCATGTGCAGCCCCTGAGGCTGTCATGTCACCTCAGATTTCTGAGTTATGTCATCGACATTTCTGAGTTAAACTTCCTGAAACATATGGCATTTGATAGTGTCTTCCACATTTAAAAAAATACTTAAATTCTGTTTATCCCTGCAGACATCTGTCCCTCTCTGGCATACAGTTTGGTTTTGAGTGTGTAGTAATTGATAATTTATAGAAGGTTTTTGTGCATCTTGTGATCTTCCCGAGTGCACCTGCTATGGGGTTGACACCAATGAGTAAGCAGATGGACGCTCTCACCCGGAGTGGGACAGGCATTTCTAGAGCCAGTGACCCCAGTGGGGCTCTCACCCTCCAAGACCAATAGGGCTGATGCCTCTGGCTAATGTGCAGGCACAAGGGGTACCAGTGCCCACCCTTGAGAGGGTTTCTTCTATTTCCCTCCCACGTTGTAAAGGGAAGCTATTGCTTCTGCCTGGATCTCACGCATGAGTTTTCATTTTCTGTACAAAGGGCCTCATCCAGAAACACCCACAAAAGCACACAGTGAATCTAATGGAACTATAGAAAATCATACATGATGTGCCTCATGACCAAGGTCTCCACTTCTCACTAAGGATATTCCTTATGGGATTCACTAGAACTTGCTTTCTTTCTATAGACATGGATCTACCTCTAAACACTTAGGGACCTCACCCTCTGGGAAGGGACAGAGTAAATTAGGAGCCACAGAATCTATAAGAAAATTTACATTGTATGAATCCTCTAAAAAACAGTCCTAATAGAAATAGCCCCACCTACTTTTCCTCTAACTGGCATCATTCCCAGGAGCCCAGTTGAGGAACCTGTGGTGCTTCAAGATTATTTAGGCTTGGTATACCAAGGGACCGCTGGAAGAGGAAAGAAGCAATGTGTCCATGGAAGTTCATCCATTGGAACTTATTGATGACTCAGGCAGGATGGAGACCGTGGGGAAGTCCATGCATGGTGAAGCAGGGGCACATAAGGACTCTGTGCACCTTCTGTTCAATTTTGCTGAGGTCTCAAAACTACTTTTTAATACATTTTATGTAAGAGAGGTGGCAGAGCCGGGCGCGGTGGCTCACGCCTGTAATCCCAGCACTTTGGGAGGCTGAGGCGGGCGGATCACGAGGTCAGGAGATCGAGACCATCCTGCCTAACACGGTGAAATCCCGTCTCTACTAAAAATACAAAAAAAAGTCAGCCGAGTGTGGTTGCAGGTGCCTGTAGTCCCAGCTACTCGGGAGGCTGAGGCAGGAGAATGGCGTGAACCCAGGAGGCGGAGCTTGCAGTGAGCCAAGATCGTGCCACTGCACTACAGCCTGGGCCACAGAGCGAGACTCCGTCTCAAAAAAAAAAAAAAAAAAAAAAAAAAAAAGGCGTACCTTTTGACCAGTTTTTAAGAATCATATTTAGTGTTAGCCATGTTATCAAGCAATCTTGCTCCAAATTATTTATCTATCTGATTTTGGAACTTATGTCTGCACAAAGCCTACGTGGGAAACTTTGTGTCAGCTTGACTGATTTCTGCTTTTACCTCAGTGTGAATTGTGCATATAGGGTGACAGTTATTAGAAATATTTCCTATATAGAGTGCATACATGTCTCTATTACTCATATTCCTCAATTGCTTAGCCTATTTTATAAACAACTTTAAACATTGTAAGCCCTGTAATCTCCTCATTCAGTGCAGCTGCCTCCTCCCTGGGGTTTCTGACGGTCTCAGGATGTGGGTTTTCACACTGTGTATCTTGCACAGTAATACACAGCCGTGTCCTCAGATCTCAGGCTGCTCAGCTCCATGTAGGCTGTGCTCATAGACCTGTCTCTGGTAATGGTGGCTCTGTCCTGGAACTTTTGTGCATAGTTGGTGTTACCATTGTAAGGTGTGATCCATCCCATCCACTCAAGCCCTTGTCCAGGGGTCTGTCGCAACCAGTGCAAGTAGCGGTAGGTGAAGGTGTATCCGGAAGCCTTGCAGGAAATCTTCACTGAGGCCCCAGGCTTCTTCACCTCAGCCTCAGACTGCACCAGCTGCATGTCGGAGTGGGCACCTGTGGAGGGGACACAGGAGTGGATAAAGCCCCCTTGACTGGACTCAATCCCCTTCTCATCACTGGGACCTGGGAGCCCCCCTTACCTGTGGCTGCTGCCACCAAGAAGAGGATCCTCCAGGTCCAGTCCATGGTGAGGAGCTGAGCTCTCAGGGGATTCTCTAGAGGAGGGATGTGGTTGTTGGGTGATGCTCTCAGGGCACAGACATCCATATTTACCTCAGTGGATCTCAGGTTATTTGCATATTGATGAGAAAGAGCATTTCATAGCTCAAAGCCTGGCTGACGATAAGAAAGGGAAGATAAATGACATATCAACCTTACAAGAGTGAGATGCTGATGGTTCAAGCCCTAATCCTGCTTGAGGAAATGAATGCCCTGCTCCATGTATGAACATTTGTGGACAGAGGTCCTTTCACTGAAGAATCAGCCCTCTCAGAACAGGTTCCTCACTGCAAATATAGATTTTACAAGCGTAGAGACCAGCTGTATGATTTCTGGAACAATCACTCTCCATGACACAGAGCAGGTGCCTTGGCCCTATCCTGGACCCTTCAGGAACCAGCACAGCTCACTGGTGACTCTGAGAAAGTGATTGCTGATGTCCCACGTGAGTATCCAGCAGGTCCCTCTGAGACCCACTGGGCACTCTTTAGACAGTGTCTGCATCAACTGCCTGGTGTCTTGATCCCCCAGGCTCTTCAATAGAAACACTCTTGGACTCTTGGTCTACAGGTTATGAACTCATGATCCCAAAAAAACTTCCAAGGAATTTGTGTTATGGATAATTGTGGGTTTTATTTCCAATTCCATTCAGTGAACACTGAAACCATGAGGAGTTTGTGTTGACTTATATGAAGAAGTTCAGTTACATTTGACATCCAGAATGCTGGCCACACCAGTGAGAAAAGTCTGTAGAGTGGTCCGCACAGGTCAGAAATTAGAAAGTGATATATTCACAAGCTTGCAAAACTGGTAGACATTCAGCGTATTCAGCATTCAGCTCTTTCTATTTCTTCAGGAAAATAGAGGGGTTATATCTGTATGGAAAATGGGACAAGTAGTTTTCAGCTGATTCTCCTGGGGAGTTGCTGTTGAAAATCACTTAGGCGATGCTCTGACACAGGATTGTGAAGACGATGTTGATCCCCGGTGGTCGCTGTCAGCAACACGGGATGCTCAACCGTGTTGGGTGCCTTTGTTGCTGTTTTGCCCACAAGAGATTTTAGGCTGTCATGTGCTGAATGCAGGTGAGTTTTTAAACCTCAGATGAGGAAAATTCATGACCACATAGAAGATGAGAAAATTGAACACTTCATCAAGCACATTCCACTGATGAGAACTGTTTGCACAGAGAGCCAGGGATGAGCTGGGAAGAAGAAGGGGGTGGGGACGATCATCCATAGAAGGACACATCCAGCCTGCTTGAACTCCCTGTGGAAGGAGGGTTTAAATGTTTGTCCTCAGCTAATCAGGGGTATTTCAAGATCTTCACAAGCTTTCAGAGAAAGAGTTTTCATGAACAAATACCCATATATTACTCAGAGTTCTATTTTTTTGTATGTATTCTTCTTCTCTAGGCAGCCCCACAGTAGGGTGTTCTCAGAATTCTCCCCGATCCTTCTTGAGTTCCTGGTGCAGTTGCTGGAGGAAAAGCCTGCATGGGGGAGGGAGCCCTCCTCATGTGCAGCCCTGAGGCTGTCCTGTCACCTCACCCGCCACTGCCCTTCAGTCACCTGGTAAACATTTGTGAGCTAATCTTCCTGAAATGTGTGGTTTTGCACAGTATATTCACAAGGTAACAAAATACTTAAGCTCTGTCTATTTCCACAGGCACATATTCCTTTCTGGAGCACAGGTGGGTCTTGAGTGTGTGGTAGTGGACAGTTAGTGAGAGGAGGTTTATGTGCATCTTGTCATCTCCCAGAGTGTATCCACCATGAGGCTGACACCCACAAGCAAGCAGATGGACTTGCTCAGCTGGAGGATGACAAATATTTTCATAACCTGTGACCTCAGTGGTGCTCTTTCCCTGCAAGGCCAATCATGGTTATCCCTCTGGCTAATGTGCAGTCAGCAAAGGCGACCACTGCCCACCTCTGTGAGGGCTCCCTCCAGGGTCCACCCACTTTGTAAAGGGAAGCTCTTGTTCCTGCCTGGGTCCCATGCATGTGTTTGCATTTGCTGCACAATCCGCCTTATTTGGAACCGCCACCCAAGAGCTTACGGTGTATCTCATCCAACTCTAGGGCATTATACATGGAGTCTCTTATTGTCAGGTTTGCCAACTCTCATTAAAGGATTTTCATTATGGAATTGACCAGAACTTGCTGGCCCTTTAGAGATATGAACCTGGCTGCAATGTTGTGGAATCAGGAGGACCAGAGAGGTCCTATATACAGGAGGATATCTTTATTATTGAGTGCACTCAGACCCAGCAGACTCAACAAACAAAGACTGGGTGCAGAACAAAGACAGCACTTGACTTTTATACACGCTTCACAAAATGGGGTGGGCTAGCTTGAAGCAGGCTTAGAGTGGCACAAAAGCAGGGATACAGAGGCAGGACAAAGACAGTCACATTGTAACAGGTTCATAACTCAGGATTGCACATGACCATTGCTATGCAACCCAGATGTCTGTTATCTAGGTTTTGCTCCAAACAGCCTTGCACTGTTAACACATCTCATAACACTCACTATGGTGCCTAGACCGCTGTAGTTCAGGTCTGCTCAGGCTTCTCATTACCTTCATTGTACTTCTTAGATAAAACAGAATACTTGAAGTTACTAGTTACAGAGAACAAGAATCTATAAACTCATACCGTAAAACAAAGGAAAAATTCTTTTTCTTCTCCCTGTGTTGAGGGAGTGCTGGAGGAGTCTCAGAAGCACATTAGATAATATTATTAAGATTTTTCCTGGGTCTGGGCTGTGCTTATTGCTGCCTCTGGGATAAGTCAGCCTAATACAGGAAAGCTTATTTCTCTTTAAAAATTTTTCTTTTCAATTTCCAGCCTCACTAAAAGCTTAAAAATGTTATTCTCTGGGAAGGGGCATTGTAAACCAGAAGTAAGAAAAACTCCAAATTAATATATATTTTGTGGATTTGGGAAGAAAGTGCTCAAATGGTAATAGCCTCAACTCACTTTCCCTAATATCATTTCTAGAAAGCCATTGAATATACCTAGGGGTTTCAAGATCATTTAGGTTTGTTATATTAGCGGATCATCAGAAAAAGAAAGAACCAAGTGTCCTTGTAGATTCATCCATTGTGACTGATTTGTGCCTGTGGTGCAGGATGGTCATGGTGGAGGAGGCTGTGCCTGTGCAGGGCAGGGATTCATGGGAATTCTCACACCTTCTGTGCAATTTCTTTGCAATCCTAAAACTGCTCTAAAATAAAATTTATGGTAAGGAGTGACAGAAACATTTGAAAGACAATTTTGCCTCTTTTTAAGAATCATACTAACCTTTAACACATGATCAAATAACCTTGCTATAAATTATTTATGCATCTAATGTGAATTGTTCACAGTAGCTCCTTCATGGAATGCTGATATCAACTTTATTGAGTGTGGCCTTTCCCACTCTGTCAGTTTGGCTTATATGGTGGCTTTTGAATGGAATATTTCTCTTACAGTTAGACTGTGTTTCTATTGTTCTCAAATATATAACCCATTTTCTAAACAGTCTTAAACTGAACAACCCCTGACATTTCCTCAGCCCAGCGCAGCTGCCTCCTCCCTCAGGGTTTCTGACACTCAGAGGATGTGGTTTTCACACTGTGTCTGCTGCACAGTAATACACAGCCGTGTCCTCAGATCTCAGACTGCTCAGCTCCATGTAGACTGTGCTTGTGGACGTGTCCCCGGTCATGGTGACTCTGCCCTGGAACTTCTGTGCGTAGCTTGTGCTACCATCACTAGGGTTGATTCCTCCCATCCACTCAAACCCTTGTCCAGGGGCCTGTTGCAGCCAGCTGATAATATAACTGGTGAAAATGTATCCAGAAGCTTTGCAGGAGACCTTCACTGAGGCCCCAGGCTTCTTCACCTCAGCCCCAGACTGCACCAGCTGCTTCTGGGAGTGGGCCCCTGCGGAGAGGACACAGTAGAGAATGACAGTCCCCTAAACTGGAAAAAAAATCCCCTCCTCAGCCCTGGAACTAGTTGATCCTTTACCTGGAGCTACTGCCAGCAAGCAGAAGACCATCCAGGTCCAGTCCATGGTGAAGAGCTTTCCTCTCAGGGGCTTCTGTAGAGAAGGGATGAGGCTGTTGGGCGATGCTTTCAGGGCCCAGATGTATCCATATTTACCTCAGTAGATCTAAGGTTATTTGCATATTCATGAGACAGTTTATTTCATACCTCAAAGCCTGATAGAGGATGAGAAAGAGAAGATAGATGACCCATCTGCCACACAGGAGTGGGATGCTGATGGTCCAAGCCCTAATGCTGCTTGAGAAAATGCATGCCCTGCTCCACTGCTATTCATGGACAGGATCCTTTCACTGAAGAACAAGTCCCCACAGATTACGCTCCTCAGTCTGATCCCATCTTTCATTAGCATCAAGACCATCTGATCATTTCTGGACTATAACTGTCCATGACACTGAGCACATGCCTTGGCCCCATCATGGTCCCCTCAGACACCAGCACAGCTCACTGTTGACTCTGAGAAACTGACTGTGGATGTTCCATGTGACTCTCCAGCAGGTTCCTCTGAGATCCATTGGGCGCACCTGAGACAGTGTCTCCATCACCTGCCTGGTGTCTTGATTCCCCAGGATCTTCAGCAGAAACACTCTGGGTTTACAGAATTGCCCTGAGGTGCATAATTGGAGATGATTTTCTTATGTCATGGACACGAGGAGTCAGAAGTTGAAACAGGAGTTTGGAGTTCTTTATGAACTCATGCTCCCAAAATAACTTCCAAGGAATTTGTGTTTTGGATAATTATGGATTTTATATTCATCTCTGTTTATTAGTATTTTGTGAAGTATTTACAGACTTTCAGTTCGTATCCAGAGATCCTGATCTTTCCATATTGATTTCTGACTCATTAGGTTTGTGTACCTGCCACACTCTCAGATCTACCACTGCCCTGTCACTCATACAATGTAGGCAACACTACTTAACACTGAAATCTGAATTTTTTGTTCATAGGAATATAGTGACTCCTGCAATTCTGTATCCATTGAATTAGTAAAATCATGCCTATTCTTCATATTCTCACTATTAAGATATTTCTAATCCTAGAAGCCCAATTTAAAAAATAGTTATCACTGCCTTAAGTTATATGAATTGTTCCATTGTAGCAGGATATTTGAAGGCATATCAGCAACTCGTCGAACAGTTATTTTAGATTTTCTTTTTTTTCTGACGAAGGAAAACCGAGACCTTGAGAGGAAACCTCCTCCCCAGCCTTCTGTTCTGGGGCTGGACCCTGCACTGCGTGGCTCCTGAGTGCCCCCTCCTGCCCAGCCCTTACATTGCAAGGAGGTTTCTGTCAGGGCTCACAAAACATTTTCCCCAGAGTCTTTAGTCCAGCATGAAGTGGCTGTGTCCTGGCTTAGAATACTCTTTCAGTGACAATATATGCCGCCAACACCATCTCTTGAAACAGTTGATTAGCCTAACTAAACCTATTGAATTCTGCAGAAAGACCCAAAGAAAAGATTCTAGGACACAGGAGGGAGCCAGTTCTCTGAAGCTCCAGATGCACTAAATCAGTGGAGACACAGTGAATACAAGAACTTGTAGGGGTTTGGGCAGGGTCGTGTTTCTTCATTAGGCTCTTGTAGTTCAGATGAAAGCCATCTCTGTATCTCCTATTCCAATAACAGACATTTTCCCTTCTTCCCTGTGTGTAGCCTGTAGAAAGTGCCTCCTGCACTGACACTAGGTCTAGGTTTATGCCATGTTTTTGTCCTAGAGAGCTAAGACAAACAGGATACAAGTGGAGACTTGGGAAGGGCATGCAGTTTGTTTTGTTTTTTCTTTTTTCCTTAGCTAGGAACCCTGCAAATGGCCCATGGTAACAGAATCGGCAGTCAATACGGGAGTTGTCTTTACAGAGTTGACGTCAGAGGCTTCAGATCGCTCTTCTGTCCTTGTCCTACTCTCTGCCAATCTCTTTCAGTTCCCCTGTTCTCCTTCTCTGATAGAGCCTGTGCACTGCCACACCTTCATCTTTAATTTGTGCATCCCGGAAGTATCATATGAAGTTACAAATGAATCTTAATAATTTAGTGCTCTTCTTTCTCTGGAAGTTGTCCTATACACAGAGTTTCCAGAGGTCAAACTGATGCTTTCCCTTTTCCGGCTGGAATATTATAGGATTCTTACCCTATTGGCTAATTTAACCCATTTTCATGATAAAGGAAGCCTGCTGTGAGGGGTCTGTAATGGAGATGGACTGCCTTCCCTTACATAGATAAGGTGCTAGAAAGGTCCTTCCCCTGGATCTTCTATCTGGAGCAGTTTCTGTGTGTATTTCTCACAGTTTATGTCTCTTGATGACTTAGCCATGAAATAATCGCAATTCTCATACAAAAAACCTGGAGGTCACTGGAGCAAAAACCACAACAGTGTGGGGTGAGGGGTCTCCAGGATTTTGCACCCTCATACGGTCAGACATGCCCTCTTTGTTTATGTAGCTCAGATTTACATATAATAAACCCCACAGCCAGGTGTATCTGAATTGCCACATACCCATTTAAACTCACTGGAGCAGCAGCTGAGTGTAATCATCACACTGAACTCAGAGAAACCTGGGCCCAATACACTGTTTCTTGTAGCTCAGAGAAGCATCATTGATTCACTTGAGTGGACATTTCTTCCCTGAAACAGCCTCACTACCAACTATACTAAAGAGTTGCTATGGAGCCGCTGTGGGGTTGGATTTCTTCCCGTCGGCCTGGCATGCAGGGTGTTTGGAATGATGTAGACCTTTAAACTTAGATGCTAATAATTCCTACTGTTATTGAAATGGCTGGCAGCCCCCAATCCTGTTTCTCCCCTCCACTCACCTGAATATATCCAAGAACCCCACGAACCTCAGGACTCTCTTTTTCATGGATGACTCTGAGGATTGTCAATCTGCTCAGTGCCACAATCAGAGGCATCCAATGGAGGATTCTCAGTCCACTGATACGTTGAGCCCATAACATAGGACACTTATACAAGAGTGGCCACATCATGTCAGTGCCAATCAACATTTAATTCAAGGGGCACGATTTTCAGTGCATTGAAGTTTAAAAGTTTCATAATTCTTACGAGAGGCACAAACTGAATGGTTTGCAGAAGAAACAAGCTCATAGTTAGAAGAAAGCTGACTGCCCCCAAGAAGAGTCTGTTTAAGTAAAGCACCTGAAACATGATGTTCTGAAACCTTGTGAAAATTCATTTCCCGGAGTGAAAAACAGGAAAGTAATTCTCAAATCATTGGAAGAAACCTTTTCAGAAATTTTATCAATGCAGCAGTCAAATTCCAGTAAGTCAATCCTTGGGTTTCTGTTTCACAACTCAAGAAGGAATAAAGAAATCTACATAATTGGAAGGCTACTCCAACAGAGGGAATTTTGACCTATTTAGTTAATAGACCAGTATTCACTCAAAGACACTCTCCTATGGGATCTTCAACTTAAGCAGATCTCCCTAACCTGGAAAACTTTTCTCACTTATTTTTCTCTAGACATCCGTAAAAGCTAAAACACATCTTGTATATTTGTGCATGAGTGATCTATAGAAGTACTTTCCATATTAATGAAAGTTTATGGAAACATGAGAGCTTCATCACTTATTGTGAACTCACACTTCACTGGTTTCCAAAATTCTCCACCTATGTGATGAGGCAATGGGTGCCTCTGAGAATACACTGATTTTTGGACTGAACATGTTCTCCACTCCTCACTTGACTGCATGGTTCCTCGCTCATACAGATGTGTCTATGACTGAAAACCCAACACTGATATCCAGCAGATTTTCCTCTTATGAGATTCATATTCTTTCTTTCTTTCTTTTTTCTTTCTTTCTCTTTCTTTTTCTTTCTTTCTTTCTTTTTCTTTCTTTCTCTCTCTCTCTTTTTCTTTCTTTCTTTCTTTCTTTCTTCTTTCTCTGCATGTTTCTATCTATTTTTCTCTGTCATTACTATTTATTAATGAATCATCCTGAATCCTGCCAAAAGACTCCATCTCACATTCTGCAAATATTCTGACTCAAAGATAATTAGGGGAAAACTCATCTTTGGCCAAGGTGGGAAAACTTTCTAGACTTCCCCTAGATTTATTAGAGCCTCATATGAAGAGCCATGATAAAACATTATCTGTTTTTGGATTATACCTCAAATCTAAAACTGCTCTTCATAGTGGTTATGACATTCTATATTCTCACCATTACCATTATGCAAAACGGTGTGGTGGCTTCTAAATAAATTAAAACAAAAATACCATATGACCAGTGATCCAGCTTATGGAAATATACCCAAAGGAGATGAAATTACCACCTTGTGAAGATACCTGCTCTCCTATGCTTATTGCAGTGCTATTCACAACAGCCAAGATATGAAAACTAAGTGTCCGTCGATGGACAAATGGATAAAGACAATGTGGTATTTGTACACAATGTAACATTATTATGCCTTATAAAATAAGGAAATGCTGCCATTTTCCACAAGACAGATGGATTCCCACCACCACTAGCAATGTATTTTATCCAATGCAGCCCCTCCCTGAGAACTAGCAGATCCAGGTCCAGTAGTAAGGACTGGTTGTGATGGAGTGGCCAGAAAGAGTGCAGGTGAGGCTGAGCATCAATGTGAGGTCTTCATGTCCAGGGCTGACTCCTGCAGCTGCTCCTGGGACAGGGCATGTGAGTACATGGAGAATCCATCCCTGTCAGTCACATGTACCTGCACTCACCACATAGACCCACGTCTGACATCTGAGACACTCACGCTGGGGAGCTGTCACTAGGCACAAGAGAAGATACAATAATGCCATCTTCTTCATGAACACAACTCTGCATTCCCCAGATACCTCAGCCCTGCTTGAGGGGACAGCTGTTAGCTTCCACAGTCCAAAAGCATTTCATACCCTGGAGCCTAAAGAATACTTTGGATGTGGCAAAGCCTTGTACTAATAAGAGAGAGGGACAGAGGTCAGACTCCCCGTGGACTTGAATATGATTTATTGCTGTCTGTTTATTTTCAGATTGACATGAAACACTTCCTTGCCAAAAACTACACCCATGACAGTTCAGAAAATTTGCTGTATTGCTGGTTTCCCACCTGTGACATTTGAACTTCTGTATCAAGTGAGCAATGTGCATACCTTACAGGAACAATTGCAAAATAACTCTCTAAGTCATCACTATTACACAATTGCGACCCTGTCCTTACTGCCAAATATCTTCTGGAAAGTTTTAAGTAAAAATAAATCATAAATTGCAACCTTCAATTACAAGTAGCATAATGTTCACAAACTCAGGAACTCCCTTTGCCAAAGGTACCTCCACTAGAACTTACAACCCATGGTCTCCTTCCTCAAGGACACACACATTATCACCCTATGACTTGATTCATCAAAAGCCCACGTGTTTTCCATTTTACCTTCAATATTATACTCTGATTCATCACAGGCCGATACAGCAAAGTATTACAGGGGATTAACGTGGTATGCGGAAACATTCAACAGGATGTTAAAAATGCCTTCCCATCACATCTTCCTAAATAGCTTCTTTACTGCTGTCGACTTGGAAATTCTTTGTTTTAGCAGAGACATCAGAGAAAAACAGCCTCATATATTGTAAAGGGGCTAATTACCATTAAAAACAAATGCAGCAGTGACTAGGATGTCAATCCACAGGTTTCTGAAGTGAAAATGAGGTGAGTTACATAAGTTGTTTTGAGAGGATTTTCCCGGGCTTGTAAAATCAATACCAAGGTTGTCATCAGTGTAGGGTTAAACAGTGATCTGCTGGGAAGATGTCCTTGTAGTCGTGATTTTTTGTAAGGTTGTAGTGACTTCTATCCAAGGTTGTGGTTAAGCAGAATCCATTTATGGTAGTTCTTGTTATCAGGAGTATGTGTATGAGAAACTTCCTTCATGATCATTCCTAGTTCCATTTTTCAGGGCGTTAACACGAGTGGCTCCATTTTTATTTTGAAAACTTTCACACACTCTTTCTAATACTACTGGTGAGGAAGGTGACTCTCTGGTAGTTTGCACAGGACAGGATAAATTTCACATCCACATCCCATTTTGTCCACACAAGCTCATCCCCTTCACTACTCTTGGCCACTTGCATTCCCAGGTGAGTCTCCACACAATACACTGCAGGGTGCTGAGCAATGGGAGAGAAGAAAGTCCCATCAGCCTCTCCCACATGGATGCAGGAGCCACAGCCTGAGCCACACTTGAGCTGCAGGGAATGGATTTGAGGCCTGGAGCTTTGACAGCATGAACTACATCCCCACTTTATAGGGAGCAGGAACAGTACAAGGAAAAGCAAGAACAACAACAACAAATAAAAAGAAATAGAATGGACTAAGAGCAAAAGGGGCTCCAGATCAGTGCTGATACTGATTTGCATACTTTAGTGTCAGGAAAAGGGTCAGACGTGAAACCTGTGAGGTTCTACATGACACTGACCATGATCTAGACTCTCTATTGGCTGTGATCAAAATTCCTAAAGACTGTTTTAGTCAGAGAGGTTTCTGTCCTGAGTCTGATTGGAGAAGATTCACCAGGCACCCCTGAGATTCCTCAGGATTCTGATCCTGGTGACCATGGTTGAGGACTTTTCATCTCTGTAAGCATCAATCTGCATTTTGTGCGTATGGGAATAGATTCTCATATTAAAATAATCATTTAAAAATATGTAGAGATGACACTGGTAAGCACAGAATTCTGAACTTAAAGATGAAGTCCCACATCCTGACAGGAAATCAGCCTCAGTGTGCACCTGCCTCTGGGGCTGGTGCTAATCAGTGACTCCCGAGCGCCCCCTGCAGCTTATTTCCTCCAGCATCCGGGCAGGGAGGTTTGTGTCTGGGCTCACATTGATGTCCCCTCACTGTGTCTCTTGCACAGTAATACACAGCTGTGTCCTCGGCTCTCAGGCTGTTCATTTGAAGATACAGTGTGTTCTTGGCGTTGTCTCTGGAGATGGTGAATCTGCCCTTCACGGCGTCTGCATAGTATGTGTCACCACCAGGACCAATAGCTGATACCCACTCCAGACCCTTCCCTGGAGCCTGGTGAACCCACTGCATAGCATAGCTACTGAAGGTGAATCCAGAGGCTGCACAGGACAGTCTCAGGGACCCGCCAGGCTGTACCAAGCCTCCCCCAGACTCCACCAGTTGCGCCTCACACTGGACACCTGGAAACACAGAGACACCATGATCAGAAATTGCCACACATATTCACTGTTTCTGTCATTCACGTCCACTCACACTCAATGTCTCTAGTTCTCCATGAATCACCTTCTAATATGGCAACAAGGAAAACCCAGCTCAGCACAAACTCCATGGTGAGTCCTGTGTGTTCAGTCCTGATCACTGAATGAAAACACCTGGGAATCCCAAGGCTGGGGCTCCTCTCCCAGAGCTGCAGGGTCAGGGCTGGGCTGGTTTTCATCAGCAGAGGGAGGGACCTATTTGCATATCTCCTACTATATAGCAAGCTCTGGGGTTGGACACCTGAGGAGAAGGCAGGTCCCAGAGCAGATGAGAGCATCCTTTGGGATTTTTATGGCAATGATTGCATTTGGGAAAAATCTGTCTTATTGTGATATTGTTCTGTGTAAACATTTAACAACTATCATACTTTTTGTTATTTTTACCTATGTGTATAAATTATGTTATTTAGGAATCAGTGCATTCTTTATTTACAGATGTAAAAGTGAACCCACACATGGAGGGTCTAGGTATGTGTCTAAGGGCTTACATCTGGCATCAGTGAGTCCTAGTATCTGGGCCTATGCTCCTCACAGCTGGCCTCAATTGCCCTCTGAACCAACTCTTGGACAGAGTTGCTGCATTTACCAAAACTACAGAGATACCTAGTGGTCACACAGATACATTTTTGGTGTATCTGACACTTAACAAATCTACTTGTTCCTTCCTATCATCCCTCTTTTGTCTAAAGTTTCAGTTGTTTACTTGTAATAAATTTTACGAGTTTGAATTGACAGATGATAAAATTCACATATTTAACCTGTGCAATAGTAATCTTTGAAAAAAAAATCTGTTTTCAAGATGACAAGTCAACTCCCCTCAGCATTCCTCTTGATCTTTTATTTATTTTTATTATTCTCCTTCCCTTTTTCTACCATTTCTTTATAAAACTACTGATGTTTTCACATTTCTTTGGACTAGTTTTTATTTTCTATAATTTATAAGAATAAAATAATATAGTATATACTCATATATTTGGCTTATTTTTATCAATAGAAATACTAAGAATTAAACCATTTTATGCTGTATGTGTTTATTTTTCATAAATAATGGGGAGCATTTCAGCAAACAAATGTAGCATAGTTTGTTTTTCTATTAAGACACTAATTGATATTTGATTTTTTCATTACACTGGGTCTTACTAATAAATCTGCTACTCAATTTGGTAATGTACAAAAATGATAAATTATATATAAATTTTATAAATATATTTATTTTTGCAACAACAATAACAGATAAACAGAAGAATGCCCTATTTGGCAACTTTTCTTTAATATTTCAGATAACTGAAGTTATGAGATAAGAAATGAACCTGTAAACCAAGGAGTATCTGAGACTAATCTCAATAGATTTAGGAAGTTCATTTTTCCAGGATCAAGGACATGCCCGTGACACAGCCTCAGGGAGTCCTGACATATGTGCCCAAGGCTGTGGGGCACAGCTTGGTTTTATACACTTTAGGGAGACATGAGACATTAATTAATACATGTAGGATATATGTTGATTTGGTTCACAAAGGTAGGACAAACAGAAGTTGGGGGGAGAGTTTCTAGGTCATAGGTAGGTATGAGACAAATGATTGTATTCTTTTGAGTTTTTGATTAGCCTTTAACTGAATGTACAATTTACAGGAATAGTCACATAAAGCTTAGTCTGGCTTAGCGAAACAATAGAGCAAAGGGAGCAATCAGATGTGTATTTGACTTACGTGAGCAGAAAAAACACTCTGTCTGTCCTTGGTCCACAAGGATTTTCCTTGTGGTCAAATTTTGAAGGAGGTGTGTAGCTTTCAAAAACGTGAGCACCTGTCATTTTAGGGAAAGAATGGGAGGTGGGTTTGCCCCAAACCATTTTTAGCTTGACTTTTCCCTTTGGCTTAGTGATATGGGGCACCCAAAGATTTATTTTCCTTTCACAATCAAGGAAACCTTGGGAGAAACAAGTTCTTGTAGAGACAAACAAAGCCATAGTGTCAGGTAAACTGAGGCCGAGGCTGCCATATGAAATGTAGCCTCTTACAAGATAAAGCTACAAACATGTGTTGGGAGCCTCTTATTTATTTCTTATTATTCCTTGTGAACAAACTGTAACCTACCTGAATAGGTGGACAAGATTGAAAACCTAACTTAGGAGTGTGCACCTGTAACTATAGCTGAGACTTGGCCAATTCCAGCAGTCACAGCTCAACCACTCATACACTCCCTGTAACCAACCCAGCTGTTTCTGTTCCTCACTTCTGATGTCTTGACATCATTTTCAAAAATCTATAAATCTTTCTCCACCACGTGGCTGCCCTGAAGACTCTTTGAATGTGCTGTAACTCTGGTGGCTGCCTAATTCACGAATCATGCATTGCTCAATTAAACTCCTTTAAACTTAATTTGGCTTAAGGTTTTCTTTTGTCAGCATTCCTATCCAATCGAATCCCTTTGTCATAGAATGGGGACAGTCAGAAAAATCTTCCTTTCCCAAAGTGTCTGTCTGAGAGAGAAGGTAAGCCCATACTTCTGAACTGCATTCAGACCCACCCCCCTCATCAGCACTACAGAACTAAGGATTCACCCTGCAGGGGATCACCACTGAAACCATTATTCCAGAGGTACTGGTGGAGCCCCAGAGGAAATGGGATAAAAACTGAGGTTCTCACCAAAGTTTCATCGAAATTCACCTCCTCTCTGTTGTGGAATCAAATCCTTAATCTGCAGGGCATGGCAGCAGATCTAGAAGGTGATGAAAACAGTGGAGAATATTGGAGCTGTGGGAGGGAACAACTGGGAAAAACAGGAGAAAACCCTATAGGTATTTAACTCTGTAGACGTCAAGCTATTTACATGTTAATTAGGCAGAATATTTCCTAGCTAAAGACCTGATCTAGCATGAGAAATAACAGAGAGATGACACATGGAGAATGTAACAGTGGGAAGCTGAGGTTCAAGTTCTGATGTTTGTTTACTGATATTTGTCCCTGGCATGCCCAGAACTTCATGAGTACGGAACTCCTCTAACAGAGAAACAAGCTCTCACAGGACATAATCCTCAAAATGCTCGCACCTTCAGATGGAACATTAACAACCTCAAACGTTTTTCGGTTTTGCCCTTTGCAAGCTGAACTCCTGGCATGAGTGTGTCTCTCAATATTTGCACACATTGAATTGATAAACTTCTATTTCTTCTACATCTTCCAACTATTAAGATTTCTGAAAATTCTCAAATTTTCTCCCTTCAAACTGGATCCTCATCAACTCATTGGGTTAGGTAAATGCTCCAAGTATGATGGGATATGTAAAGACACATCATAGTTTTGCTAAATTATTTATGTTTTATTTTTATTTTCAAAAATAAAGATGAAGTCTCACTATTTTTCACAGGATGATCTCAAACTCCTGGGTTCACATAATCTTCCCACCTCAGCATCTCAAATTTCTCAGATTATACGTGTAAGCTACTTTGCCTGGACATTACTTATTTTAATATTTTAATAGCATTTTTGTTTTGAAATAAGTGTAATTCAGGTGCTGGAAAAATTTTCTCCTCAGACTCCTCTGCAGCAGCTCCAGGGCTGACATCTGTGTTGAGTGGGTTCCGGGCCTGTCCTGCAGCTCTGCCCTCACCCTGCTGGGGACGATGATGTTTGGGTTCACAGAGCATATTCTCCCAATGTCGCTCTCCCAGAATGAAGGGGCTGTCCCCTGTACACAACGCTCTTTCAGCAGCATCTAATGATTTTAAAATTGTCTCTTGAAACAGTGACTTGTCATTACTATACCCAGTAAACTGCAGTGACAGCGCAAGCACAGATTCTATGAAACCACTAGAGAGTCTCTTTCCTGGGACTGTCAGATGCATTGACAATGAAAGTCCAGAAACTTTAAGAGAATTCTTAGGAGCCTCTTATTTATTTTAGAATTCTCTATTCAAAATCACACCAAATGGTATCTCCACAGAGAGAACTACATGGCCCAAAGCTCACAAAAATTAAAACACACATTTACACACACACACACACACACACGCACATATACACATGCAGTTGTATGGCTGAGTTTTACAGTAATTGGCTCCTGATTTTGGATTTTTCCTAGTGTAAACCAAAGGTCTCTCAGAGAGATGTCAATCAAATTAAAATTAATTTTGCCAAACTCACGGCATGCCTGGGAGAAAAATAAAAGTAATCACAAAAACTGTGTGTTCAGTGCTGCTCCCCAAAGACGATTTTTAGGGCTTTCAATACATAAAGGGAAAAAGCTGGAAAGAGGGGAATAGGGGATTATATGAACATTTATATGTTGTAATGAAAAAGAAGCATATAGGGAAATAGAAAATCAAGTGGTTCTCCTGCACTACATATTTCAATGACAAACAAATTGTAACTATCTGTGAAAATATTTAAATTTTCATTTCTAGCTGTTTTCTAAGGAATGAAAGGAAAATCACTTTCTTGCATGGATCATCCTTCAGGTTGTTTCCCCCTCATGATATAATGAATTGAGATCACAAGTTTTTATTTTCCTTCCATATTTTCCCCACTTTTTCCTTTTCAAAATCTTTCAGAGGAAGCATTTTACAAGCAAATTAGTTTCTGGTCTGCTGTTTTGTTTTATCTTTCATGGGTAGGATGAATTATTTCTTAACAGATCCCATGTTGTTAGTACAGCTCATTGTTACTTATCTTTCAAATGTTGGGAGTCTCACATCTGATTAATAAGAAAACAGTGGGAGAAAAAGAGAAGTAAAACATAAAAAATAAAGGAGGGAATAACAAACAACAAAAAGGAGAAACAATCCTGGAAAACTGATACAGGCCTTGTAACTCTGAAGGCTGTACATTAGTAGGGTAAACAACAAATATCTGAGGCAAGTCTCAGTGAATTTAGGAAGTTTATTAACATGGTTTGTCTGTGTTCCCATGCAAATCTCATCTTGAATTGTAGACCCACAATTCCCATGTGTCATTGGGAGGACCCAGTGAGAGGTAATTGAATCATTGGGGCAGGTCTTTCCCATGCTGTTCTCATGAGAGTGAATAAGTCTCATTATATCTGATGGTTTTATAAAGGGGAATTCCCCCGTGCAAGCTCTCTCTAGTCTGCCACTATGTAAGATGTCCCTTGCTTTTCTGACATGATTGTGAAACGTTCCAAGCCACGTGAAACTGTGAGTCAATAAAACCTCTTTCCTTTATAAATTACCCAGTCTTGGTTATGTTTTTATTAGCAGCAGGAGAACAGACTAATACATTTATTTTGCCAAAGTTAAGAACCCACCCATGACCAGCCTTAGGAAGTCCTGAGACATGTGCCAAGGTGACTGATGTACAACTTCCTTTTATACATTTTAGAGAGACATGAGATATCAATCAATATATGTCTAAGGTACATTGTTTTGTTTCTGTAAGGCAGGACAAATCAAAATGTGGGCTTGCAGGTTAGAAGTAGATAAGAAACAATAGGTTGCATTCTTTTGAGTCCTTTATTAGCCTTCCACTGAATACACAATTTAGTCTGACTCAGTGAATCCTAATTTTTACATAAATTATATTGAAGAGGAAGCAATCAGATATGTATTTGTCTCAGGTGAGCCTCAAAGGAATGACTTTGAATAGAATAGAAAGGCTTTCCCCAAATCACTTTCCAGTATGGCAGCCTTGTTTTCTGGAATATCACCCAAGGTTCTTTGTCTCATGGCCATGAAAATCAAGGGCACAGACACACAAAGGGTGAGGTTAGAGCATAAGTTTAATGGGTAAATGGAAAAAGAACCTCTCTGTCACAGAGAGGTTTCCCAAATGGGTTGCCATGCTGCAGTGAAATGTAAGGATTTTTTATAAATGTGCTCGTGGGGTGAGGGTATATTTTCAACACAGGGTGCAAAAATAGTTAGGATCAGGTGTGCCATCTGCATAGAGCAAAGACTCTAGCAGCCCCAAATCATGCTTTTCTTATGCAGATGGGGACTTCGCTTGGTCTACTCCATGGTACTTATCTCCTTCCACCATGCATGTGCTAAAAAGGGAAGGAGGAGTTTCTGTGCCTGGTCCCAGGTACCTCCTTGCAGTTGCTGGCATCCCAAACCCCATGCAAGCTTCCAGCTTTCCTATCTTAGTGTTTCCCCAGAAAAGGAAATGAATGTGTTCACGAAGTTCCACTGTTCTTACTGGGACCCATCCTGTATATGTGAAGTTTGGAGATTACACCCAGAAACACCCTCTCTGCGAGAGTTGCTTATCTATGTTTTACAGCCCGATCTTTCAGGCTGCACTTTGTTATAAGTGATTTCTTTGAACAGCATGTGATTAGAAAACTAGTTTCTAAGCTGATTTTTGTTAGAAGAAAACTTTTTGCCAGAGACTCTTTTATCCTATCTACTTAAATAATTTCTTTCTATCTCTTGTAATACCAGCTTGAGTCTTCTCTTTAGCTTAGTGATTTGGTGGTCTCAAAATTTATTTTCCCTTCACAGTAGGCAGGTATAAAATGAGTTTTTGTATATACTTGAGTTTCCTGTATTAGTCCATTTTCATGCTTCCATAAAAACATATCTGAGTCTGGGTAATTTATTTAAAAAAAAAGGGTTAATTGACTCACAGATCTGCGTGGCTGGGAAGGCCACAAAAAACCTATAATCATGATGAAAGTGGTAGCAAACATGTGCTTCTTCACATGGTGGCAGGAGAGAGACGTGCCAAGTGAAGAGAGAAGTCTCCTATAAAACCAACAGATCTTGTGAGAACTCACTGATTAATAAGGAGAAAAGTATGGAGAAAACAGCCCCCTTGATTCAATTATCTTCACCTCGTTCCACACTTGACATGTGGGAACTATTACAACACAAGGTGAGATTTGGGTGGGGACACAGAGCCAAACCACATCATTGATTTTATTTTCTTTTAGATTTTAAGTTGTCTAGCTGTAAGAAAGCACAGTTTAACTTCTGCTGATTTCAAATCAGAACAAAAATTTACAAAGGAAAATAGCTGAAAATATTATTTTAGAGAGTTGTGCAAAGAAAAAGTTTAAATTCAATCCAAATTGAATAAAATAATATAAATTGAAAAACAAGTGTACAATTTTCAAATGTAATAACAGATGCACTATAGTTTATTTTGAAGTAATATTTCTCTCTATAATGACTCAATTTTATTAGAGACAAATATCATACTAGGACCAATGTATTTGTAAAATAAGTTTTAGGCTTATTATACTTGGCCTGATTTTTTTGTATAAGGTGCAGCAAAAATAATCAGTCAACATATTAGCTCTCTTTTCTGTTTTCTATTTTTTTTTTACATAGGCTATCTTATTCATAAACTGACTTTGCTGGAAATTTTTTATAAAGAATCTAAGGATAGAATCTTTAAAATTCTCAAGCCCAGTCAATGTTTTATCTGTGTCGTTAGATAGCTATGTGAATTGGGTTACTTTCTCTTTTTTCAAGTTTCTAAGAAAACCTGCTATTCCTGGGCCTGTCAGAAAGTAAAATTATTTACTTTCTACAGCTCAGGGCCCTTCAAAAAAAAGTTACATACTAGTTTTTCCAAGAGGCTTTATCAGCTCTACAGGTTAGATCCATTTTACGAAGTAAATCTGAAAATATGTCATTCATTTAAAGCCTTGGTAAAATGAACATTGTCTCCAATTGTGCCCTGTTATGGAACAAAGCAGATTTTTATTGAACCTATGCAAATAACTATTTTAATATATGAATACTCACAGTTTCCAAATTTTGGAGAATTTATGTAAGAGAAGAAGAAATTATGTTTCTATTTTTTTCTCAATAGAGTATAACATACTCTATTGTTAAAAATTGTGAATAGCTTACAGGACAAAGTTTTCTTCATTCTGAAAAACAAAACATAAGTATTCAGCAAATGCTTTAAAGAATAAGCCATAAAAATTATTTCAGTCTCCTGTTGGTTCAGTTCATGGAATGAAGTCCTGTCCTGCTTAATATTAGATTAACAATCATCATAAATGCATCAGGTCTCAATGAGAGTCATGGAAGTTTTTCTCCCTGTACCAATGGTACAATTTATAAAATTGTCACAATCGTATATTTAAGAGTACTCCTCAAAATTCTATGGATTATGAAAAGCCACCTGATATAGAATCAAAGTAAAACAATAATTGTGGATGACAGAAGTTTTAGAACAGCCATGGCTAAAGACAGAATTGAGAAGAAAATTTGGTTATTTCTGTGATAAAAAATTGTACATAATAATAATAATTACTACTGATAAAATATACTAAGACATATCAAAATCACTTATATAGCATAAAATTTGGGAACATATGCTCTTTAATTTATATAAATATATTACAACTATATAGTCCACATTTTTTATAAATATAGCCCAAAGTTAAACACCATTTCAAATTCAACATTGCTTCCTGTACAATTTAGTTATACCAAATAAACTAAATACATTCCTTTTCATCTTCAGGGAAACTCATATCAAGAAAGAATAATGAGGTCAAATGACAGAATTCAAAATTTTATTTTGTGAAGTTTGTCAAATACCAAAAGTGTAAAGCACTTGATATTACAAAATGGGATTACAGATTATTGTAAAGTAAGTTACTTATTTAGCCAAGTGACAACTCATTGATTTCAAAAAAAACCTTTTATTTTTGAAAGAGAAGAATTAATTTTCTAAATAATAACCCCTTACAAGAACAGCATGAGAAAAGTTAAAACTGTCTCTCAATTCTGAAAAATAAATCTATTAAATTATAATTACTTTTAGTAAAAAATATAATTTTCATAGATCTTTTATAAACTTTAAAAAAATTTTAAATTAAAAAGTGGATTAATTCTTCAAGAATCCTTGTCAATCTGACATAAAGGCCCAGATCTTAGCCTTGCATTAGTGTGCATTTAATATTAATGTTTAATTGATGAAAAAACTCTCAAGTAATTTTATCTGTCAACATTAGCTCTTATAATCCTACAAAGCACTTCTTCTGTAGTAGTCCCTGGGCCTGGAGTGGTTGAGTAGTTTTAATTTCTGACCTTGTGTCTTAAGGGTATGATTAATTTTATTGTCATTTTCTTTCAGATTTGTAGATGGGGCTTTAATTGCTGTCAGTGTTTAAGATTTAGTGGGACTTGGTGTCCTTCTTTCTTTCTTTATTTATTTATTTATTTATTTTTCTGAAATGGAGTTTCACTCTGTCACCCAAGCTGGAGTAGAGTGGCATGATCTTGGCTCACTGCAACTTCCATCTCCTGGGTTCAAGCAATTCTCCCTGCCTCAGGTTCACATACAACTAGGATTACAGGCATCCACCACCACACCAAGCTAATTTCTGTATTTTTTAGTAAAGATGGGGTTTTGCCATATTGGCCAGGCTGGTCTGTAACTCCTGACCTCAGGAGATACACCAGTCTCTGCCTCCCAAAGTGTTCTGTGTCCTTTTTAGACCTAGCAGTCAAACCTCAGTAATGTAGCAGCACAAGGCCTTTAAAAATAATGCAGATAGTTACATGAATGTAATACCATTAATTTATATATCGCTAAAATCTCAGTATTCCTAAGTAGTTGAAAAGCTTAACAGTTACATAGGAATTATTTCAATAAAATATAAAATTTGTTTTAAAACAGTTACCAAATGTCAAAAAACAAAAAACAAACAAACAAGAAAAACAAAAAACTTACGCAGTGTGACTGTTTTCCCCTCTGGGGAACTCCATGTAGATAACCTGCAAGTCAACTCTAATGAAAAAAGTATTTGAATTAATTAGATATAGGAAGAACATGTCTTGAATTACAAGTGAAGATTTTTATTTCATAGAAAAATTAAACATTTAAAGAAAAGCCGAGCGCAGAATGTTATAATGAAATCAAGCATTTTATTTAGAACTTTAAGATAAAATGCATCAGACAATAATAGCAGTTAGAAAGTTACAACTAAAAAATTTCTGATCGGGAGCAAGATGGCCGAACAGGAACAGCTCCAGCCTCCAGCTCCCAGCGCGAGTGACACAGAAGATGAGTGATTTCTGCATTTTCAACTAAGGTACCGGGTTCATCTCACTGGGGAGTGCCGGACAATAGGTGCTGGTCAGCTGGTGCAGCCCAACCAGCCAGAGCTGAAGAGGGTGAGGCATCGCCTTACCTGGGAAGCGCAAGGAGGAAGGGAAACCCTTTTCCTAGCCAAGGGAAACTAAGACACACAACACCTGGAAAATCGGGTAACTCCCACCCTAATACTGTGCTTTACCAAGGGTCTTAGCAAACAGATTCATAAAGCAAGTCCTTAGAGACTTACAAAGGGACTTAGACTCCCACACAAGGAATAACGGGAGACTTCAACACCCCACTGTCAACATTAGACAGATCAACGAGACAGAAAGTTAACAAGGATATCGAGGAATTGAACTCAACTCTGCAACAAGCGGACCTAATAGACCTCTACAGCACTCTCCACCCCAAATCGACAGAATATACATTCTTCTCAGCATCACATCGCACTTATTCCAAAATTGACCACATAGTTGGAAGGAAAGCACTCCTTAGCAAATGTACAAGAACAGAAATTATAACAAACTGTCTCTCAGACCACAGTGCAATCAAGCTAGAACTCAGGACTAAGAAACTCAATCAAAACCGCTCAACTACATGGAAACTGAACAACCTGCTCCTGAATGACTACTGGGTACATAACGAAATGAAGGCAGAAATAAAGATGTTCTTTGAAACCAATGAGAACAAAGATACGACATACCAGAATCTCTGGGACACATTTAAAGCAGTGTGTAGAGGGAAATTTATAGCACTAAATGCCCACAAGAGAAAGCAGGAAAGATCTAAAATTGACACCCTAACATCACAATTAAAAGAACTAGAGAAGCAAGAGCAAACACATTCAAAAGCTAGCAGAAGGGAAGAAATAACTAAGATCAGAGCAGAACTGAAGGAGATAGAGACACAAAAACCCTCCAAAAAATCAATGAATCCAGGAGCTGGTTTTTTGACAAGATCAACACAATTGATAGACCACTGGCAAGACTAATAAAAAAGAAAAGAGAATTTTAGACCAATATCCCTGATGTACATCAATGCAGAAATCCTCAATAAAATACTGGCAAACCTAATCCAGCAGCACATCAAAAAGCTTATCCACCATGATCAAGTGGGCTTCATCCCTGGGATGCAAGGCTGGTTCAACATATGCAAATCAATAAACGTAATCCAGCATATACACAGAACCAAAGACAAAAACCACATGATTATCTCAATAGATGCAGAAAAGGCCTTTGACAAAAATCAACAGCCCTTCATGCTAAAAACTCTCAATAAATTCGGTATTGAGGGAACATATCTCAAAATAATAAGAGTTATTTATGAAAAACCAACACTCGATATCATACTGAATGGGCAAAAACTGGAAGCATTCCCATTGAAAACTGGCACAAGACAGGGATGCCCTCTCTCACCACTCCTATGCAACATAGTGTAGGAAGTTCCGGTTAGGACAATAAGGCAAGAGAAAGAAATAAAGGTATTCAGTTAGGAAAAGAAGAAGTCAAATTGTCCCTGTTTGCAGATGACATGACTGTGTATTTAGAAAACCCCATTGTCTCAGCCCAAAATCTCCTTAAGCTGATAAGCAACTTCAGCAAAGTCTCAGGATACAAAATTAATGTGCAAAAATCGCAAGCATTCTTATACACCACTAACAGGCAAACAGAGAGCCAAATCATGAATGAACTTCCATTCACAATTGCTTCAAAGAGAATAAAATACCTAGGAATCCAACTTACAAGGGATGTGAAGGATCTCCTCACGGAGAACTACCAACCACTGCTCAGTGAAATAAAAGAGGACACAAACAAATGGAAGAACATACTACCATGCTCATGGATAGGAAGAATCAATATCGTGAAAATGGCCATACTGCCCAAGGTAATTTACAGATTCAATGCCATCCCCAACAAGCTACCAAAGACTTTCTTCACAGAATTGGAAAAAAATGCTTTAACGTTCATATGGAATCAAAAAAGAGCCCACATTGCCAAGACAATCCTAAGTCAAAAGAACAAAGCTGGAGGCATCACGCTACCTGACTTCAAACTATACTATAAGGCTACAGTAACCAAAACAGCATGGTACTGGTACCAAAACAGAGATATAGACCAATGGAACAGAACAGTGTCCTCAGAAATAATACCACACATCTACAACCATCTCATCTTTGACAAACCTGACAAAAACAAGAAATGGGGAAAGGATACCCTATTGGCTAGCCATAAGTAGAAAGCTGAAACTGGAACCTTTCCTTACTCCTGTACGAAAATTAATTCAAGATGGATAGAGACTTAAATGTTAGACCTAAAACCATAAAAACCCTAGAAGAAAACCTAGGTAATACCATCCAGGACATAGTCATGGGCAAGGACTTCATGTCTAAAACACCAAAAGCAATGACAAAAAAGGCCAAAATTGACAAATGGGATCTAATTAAACTAAAGAGCTTCTGCACAGCAAAAGAAACTACCATCAGAGTGAACAGGCAACCTACAGAATGGGAGAAAATTTTTGCAATATATTCATCTGACAAAGGGCTAATATCGAGAACCTACAAAGAACTCAAACAAATTTACGAGAAATAAACAAACAACCCCATCAAAAAGGGGGCAAAGGATATGAAAAGACACTTCTCAAAAGAAGACATGCATATAGCCAACAGGTACATGAAAAAATGCTTGTCATCACTGGCCATCAGAGAAATGCAAATCAAAACCACAATGAGATACCATCTCACACCAGTTAGAATGGCAATCATTAAAAAGTCAGGAAACAACAGGTGCTTGAGAGGATGGAGAAATAGGAACACTTTTACACTGTTGGTGGGATTGTAAACTGGTTCAACCATTGTGGAAAACAGTATGGCGATTCCTCAGGGATCTAGAACTAGAAATACCATATGACCCAGCCATCTCATTACTGGGTATATACCGAAAGGATTATAAATCATGCTGCTATAAAGACACATGCACACGTATGTTCATTGCGGCACTATTCACAATAGCAAAGACTTGGAATCAACCCAAATGTCCATTAGTGACAGACTGGATTAAGAAAATGTGGCACATGTACACCATGGAATACCATGCAGCCATAAAAAAGGATGAGTTTGTGTCCTTTGTAGGGACATGGATGCAGCTGTAAACCATCATTCTCAGAAAACTATCGCAAGAACAGAAAACCAAACAGCGCATGTTCTCTCCCATAGGTAGGAATTTAACAATTAGATCACTTGGACTCTGGAAGGAGCACATCACACACCGGGGCCTATTATGGGGAGGGGGGCGGGGGGGGAAGGCATTGGGAGTTATACCTGATGTAAATGATGAGTTGATGGGTGCTGACGAGTTGATGGGTGGAGCACACCAACATGGCACAAGTATACACATGTAACATACCTGCACGTTGTGCACATGTACCCTAGAACTTAAAGTATAATAAAAAAAAAAAAGAAGAAGCTTACAACTGTTAGAAGTTAACTCTGTTAGAATCTACCTGCTGTAAGAAAAAAAAAATATTAAAGGAGCTGATGAAAAACTTGAGATCCTCTCCAGGCTTTTCAAAAGGAAAAAAAATTAAATAGCAAGATGCAATAGAGGTTACATTTTGGGTTAAAATTTAAAATATCTCATAATTGTATTGAGTAAATCAACACTTTATGACAATTTTGTTTTTCTACCCAATCTTCAGTGCATTAGTATATTTTTATATGAAAGCCAGTTATCTGTAAAGACTATTATAAATACTTCCCCTTTAATTATGGTCAACTTGATAATATGAAGTTATTTTAAATAAATTACCTTTTTATAAACTTTCTTTTGACTTACACAAATGGTTTGTGGCATACTTGAACAAATAGTTTTATTCTAAACATCACTCTTCCTTAAATAAAGTCATTTTTATTTCAGGATAAATGTTATCATACAAGATTCTTTCTCATATAATTTTTTTAAACTTTCCTTACCAAAAATACTTCTCTATGTCTGTAATTTTGTTTAAATGTCTCTTATTTACTGGTTATGTTTATGATGTTTTATAAGAAATCTTTGAATTAAAGAAGTTCTTTTTGTAAGAACAAATTTTTTTAAAAAATAAGTTTTTATAGTATATATTTTTTAAAACAGTAATGACTTAAACATTTAGTCAATATTTATTACTTAATTAAACTTTACATTTTTAAATTGTAGAACAAGTTTATGCAAAAGGTTTACTTTATTACATTTACCTAGTTTATTTTTAAGCAGTTTACCTAGATTATTTACGAAAGCTATAATACTCACACTTTAAAGTCTTTTCCTGGTTAACCATGTTATAACCCATGAATTTCATGTATTTACCTAAGTAAAAATCTTATGTTTAATTAAATGATTGTTTTTCTAATAACTATCTACCTGTTTTTTATTAAAACAACAATATTAAACATATTATTTGCCAAATAACAAAAATCATTCTGGCTTTAACTAGGTTTATAATTTTATAATCTTTATAAAAAATTTGTACACCATATAATATCTAGCTGTGATTTTAAAGAGAATATCACTTGATCAGTTAATATAAACAATAAGGTAAGCTGATAATTCTGAAAATATCTCTAATTTTGCTTTCACAATGATTTTAAAGCCATCTCATTTATTAAATATTAATTTATGTCACAGGTACTTAAAATGTATTTAGGGCTCCTTTATTTAAAAATAGTTACTTATTTTAAAGGCAATTTTGTACCTTGTAGCCACAACGCATAACAACATATATATACCTACATATTAACACATACATACCAGGACACATTCACACTAATACAAAGATACTAGAGCTTTTACTTCAAAACTCCAGCTATGGAATATTAATAAAAACTCAGCAGTTGTTTTTAAAAAGGGGTGAGATGTAAACAGTGGTTGTTAAATTAAAACCAGTAGAAATGCCCTGTAAACTGGAAAACAAAATATTTTAAAGCAAAAAACATATCCTCATCTTTCTTTATAAACTTCACAAAAATTTCATTATACTCTCTTACTATTCTAATGTTGAGAAACCTTAATTCACAGTGAGAAACCTCGGATTACTTAATATGACATGGCTTTGAGATTTTAAATTACTGAAGATAATTATGAGATTCTATTTACCAAATTAATATTTGTAAAACAATCTAAAATTTAAAGCTGACTAATAAAAGATGCATATTTTCTTTACAAAGTGTTTCATTAAACAGACTTCACTTGATTGGTGGTCTTTGAAACACAGCTTGATTAGATTATTGGCCTGAGAGTGGAGACATTTAAGAAAAAGGGACAAGAAAGGATGCAGTTTTTAGTGCATTAACTGCAATTGTTTATGCAAATGTGCAAAGAAATGAGTAGCCTTCTATAGTAATGACCATTTCCTGTAAACTGTCCTCAGCCACCCCTAACATAGCTTTCAAAACCACCCCTAACATTGCAGCTTTCATTCACTTGTGCACACACTAAGAATAAATCCTCTCACAATACTATGTAATTCTGGCAGCCTCTAAAGCCAAAAACATTACATAATACAAGAAAGCAGAGTTTTATACCTGAGAACAATCTGCCAATGATTGAATCCACAAAGGAAGCAGGAAAACTCCCAACAGGTTAGTGTCCAGATCCAAAAGGAACCCTCATCCTCCTCCCTGCCCCAACCCAGGGACCTGATGTGGAGCTGCCTCCTAAGGGAGCAGTGTTGTCCTCAGTGCCTCTGGCCACACCTCCCCCCAACCATCGTGTCCTCAGTGTTCCCTGGTGTTCTGAGCCCCACCTGGTGTCCTGAGCCCTCCCTGGTGTCCTGAGAGTCCCCTGCTGTCCTGAACACACCCTGGTGCTCTGAGTCCCCTGGTGTCCTGAGCGCCTCCTGTTTTTCTGAAATCCCCCTGGTTTTCTGATCCTCCCCTGTAGCTGTTGTGCACGAGCACTCCCTGGTATCCTGAGCACCTCCTGGAGGTCCTGAGAATCCCCTGGTGACCTGAGCCCTCCCTGGTGATTTGGAGCGCCCCCTGGTGTCCTGAGTGCCCCCAATGTCCTGAGCACCCCCTGCTGTGCTGAGAGCCCCCTGGTGGTTCTGAGTGTCTTCTGATGTCTTGCATGCCCCCTGGTGATTTGGAGCGCCCCCTGGTGTCCTGCGTGCCCCTGGTGGTTTTGAGCGCCCCCTGCTGTCCCGAGCGCCCCCTGGTGTCCTGACTGACCCCTGGCTGTTCTGAGGACCCCCTAGTGTCCTGAGCACCCCCTGGTGTCCTGAGTGCTCCCTAGTGGTTCTGAGACCCCTGGTGTCCTGAGCACCCCCTGGTGATTCTAACCACCCCCTGGTGTCCTGAGCGTCCCCTGGTGGTTTTGAGTGTCCCCTGGTGTTCTGAGCGACCCCTGGTGGTTCTGAGCACCCCATGGTTTCCTGAGCACTCCTTGGTTTCCTGAGCACCCCCTGGTGATGCTGAGCAGCATCTTCCATGCTGTCCCCTCCTGTTTCCCTGCAGGGAGGTTTGGGTCTGCTCCCATACAGATGTTTCCTCACTGTGTCCCTCACAGTAATACAGGGACTTTCCCTGAGATCTCAGGTTATCTTTTTTTTTTTTTTTTTTTTTTTTTAATACTTTATGTTCTAGGGTACATGTACACAACGTGCAGGTTTGTTACATACGTATACATGTGCCATGTTGGTGTGCTACACCCATTAACTCATCATTTACATTAGGTATATTTTCTAATGCTATCCCCCCCCCTTCCCCCCACCCCACAACAGGCCCCGGTGTGTGATGTTCCCCTTGCTTTGTCGTAGTGATTTCATTGTTCGATTCCCACCTATGAGTGAGAACATGCAGTGTATGATTTTCTGTTCTTGCAATAGTTTGCTGAGAATGATGGTTTCCAGCTGCATCCATGTCCCTACAAAGGACATGAACTCATCTTTTTTATGGCTGTATAGTATTCCATGGTGTATATGTGCCACATTTTCTTAATCCAATCTGTCACTGATGGACATTTGGGTCGGTTCCAAGTCTTTGCTATTGTGAATAGTGCCACAATAAACATACGTGTGCATGTGTCTCTATAGCAGCATGATTTATAATCCTTTGGGAATATATCCAGGAATGGGATGGCTGGGTCAAATGGTATTTCTAGTTCTAGATCCTTGAGGAATCGCCACACTGTCTTCCACAATGGTTGAACTAGTTTACAGTCCCACCAACAGTGTAAAAGTGTTCCTATTTCACCACTTCCTCTCCAGCACCTGTTATTTCCTGACTTTTTAATGATTGCCATTCTAACTGGTGTGAGATGGTATCTCGTTGTGGTTTTGATTTGCATTTCTCTGATGGCTAGTGATGACGACCATTTTTTCCAGTGTCTTTTGGCTGCATAAATGTCTTCTTTTGAGAAGTGTCTGTTCATATCCTTTGCCCACTTTTTGATGGGTTTGTTTGTTTTTTTCTTGTAAATTTGTTTGAGTTCTTTGTAGGTTCTGGATATCAGTCCTTTGTCAGATGAGTAGATTGCAAAAGTTTTCTCCCATTCTGTAGGTTGCCTTGTTCACTCTGATGGTAGTTTCTTTTGCTGTGCAGAAGCTCTTTAGTTTAATTAGATCCCATTTGTCAATTTTGGCTTTTGTTGCCATTGCTTTTGGTGTTTTAGACATGAAGTCCTTGCCCATGCCTATGTCCTGGATGGTATTGCCTAGGTTTTCTTCTAGGGTTTTTATGGTTTTAGGTCTAACATTTAAGTCTCTAATCCATCTTGAATTAATTTTCGTATAAGGAGTAAGGAAAGGATCCAGTTTCAGCTTTCTACTTATGGCTAGCCAATTTTCCCTGCACCATTTATTAAATTGGGTATCTTTCCCCCATTTCTTGTTTCTGTCAGGTTTGTCAAAGATGAGATGGTTGTAGATGTGTAGTATTATTTCTGAGGGTTCTGTTCTGTTCCATTGGTCTATATCTCTGTTTTGGTACCAGTACCATGCTGTTTTGGTTATGTAGCCTTGTAGTGTAGTTTGAACTCAGGTAGCGTGATGCCTCCAGCTTTGTTCTTTTGACTTAGGATTGTCTTGGCAATGTGGGCTCTTTTTTGGTTCCATATGAACTTTAAAGCAGCTTTTTCCAATTCTGTGAAGAAAGTCTTTGGTAGCTTGATGGGGATGGCATCGAATCTGTAAATTACCTTGGGCAGTATGGCCATTTTCATGATATTGATTCTTCCTATCCATGAGCATGGTATGTTCTTTCATTTGTTTGTGTCCTCTTTTATTTCACTGAGCAGTGGTTTGTAGTTCTCCGTGAGGAGGTCCTTCACATCCCTTGTAAGTTGGATTCCTAGGTATTTTATTCTCTTTGAAGCAATTGTGAATGGAAGTTCATTCATGATTTGGCTCTCTGTTTGCCTGTTAGTGGTGTATAAGAATGCTTGTGATTTTTGCACATTAATTTTGTATCCTGAGACTTTGCTGAAGTTGCTTATCAGCTTAAGGAGATTTTGGGCTGAGACAATGGGGTTTTCTAAATATACCGTCATGTCTTCTGCAAACAGGGACAATTTGACTTCTTCTTTTGCTAACTGAATGCCCTTTATTTCCTTCTCTTGCCTGATTGCCCTAGCCAGAACTTCCAACACTATGTTGCATAGGAGTGGTGAGAGAGGGCATCCCTGTCTTGTGCCAGTTTTCAATGGGAATGCTTCCAGTTTTTGCCCATTCAGTATGATATCGAGTGTCGGTTTGTCACAAATAGTTCTTATTATTTTGAGATACGTTCCATCAAGACTGAATTTATTGAGAGGTTTTAGCATGATGGGCTGTTGAATTTTGTCAAAGGCCTTTTCTGCATCTATTGAGGTAATCATGTGGTTTTTGTCTTTGGTTCTGTGTATATGCTGGATTACGTTTATTGATTTGCGTATGTTGAAACAGCCTTGCATCCCAGGGATGAAGCCCACTTGGTCATGGTGGATAAGCTTTTGGATGTGCTGCTGGATTCCATTTGCCAGCATTTTACTGAGGATTTTTGCATCGATGTTCATCAGGGATATTGGTCTAAAACTCTCTTTTTTTGTTGTGTCTCTGCCAGGCTTTGGTATCAGGATGATGTTGGCCTCATAAAATGAGTTAGGGGGGATTCCCTCTTTTCTATTGATTGGAATAGTTTCAGAAGGAATGGTACCAGCTCCTCCTTGTATCTCTGGTAGAAAAGAGTTAAAGTCTTATGAGTCAGGAAGCACAGTGAAAATGAAATTATGCATTGAGGAGTTATGCAAAGATAAGACAAAAGGGGCAGTGAAAGAAGAGGGTGAGAGAGAGACAGAAAGAGAGACAGAGCAAGAGAGGCGGAAAGGTTTTTAAAGAAGTAATAGCATAGCAACTTTCTAAATCTGGAGAAGCAAATATTCGTCCACATCCATCAAGCTCTATGCATTTTAAATAAGGTAAACCAAATGAGAAAAATCAGATAGTTTGAAACCACATTGCTAAAGGAAAGATTTTTGAAAACAGAAAGTAAAGGAGCAGATTTAGCATATTTCTCAGCAGAATATTTTCAGTTCCAAATGGAGAGGAATTACATTTGATAATGTATGGTTTATTGATAGAGACTGCTTCTGGGAAATGTATTTCTAGTCAATGTCATCAGTACAAGCATCATGGGGAGAACTTACACAAACCTACAAGGAATATCCTACTGCACATAGACTATGTGGAATAGCGCAATGTTTCCAGACAAGTAACCTATACAGCATGTTACTGCACCAAACACTGCAGGGAACTGAAATGCTGTGGTAAGTATCTCTCTATCTAAACACATCTAAATATGGAACATCCTTAGTGAAAATACGGTATTACAATGTTATGTGGCCACAAACATATATGTGGTCTATTGTTGACTGAAACATTGTTAGGTGGCCCATGACTGTATTCAAATTGCTGGGGGAAAAAAACTGAAAAACAAACAAAACTCTGCCAACCAAGAAACTTTACCATGTAAATCTTTTTGTAAAATAAAGGATAGGTAAGACCTTTCCCAGAGAAGCAAAAGCTAAACGAGTTCTTCAACACTGGGCCTGCCTTAAACACCAAAGAGTCTCAACTAGGTCTGCAGAATAATGACATAGCTGCATCAGCTCCATTCTGGCCTCTGCCTTGTGACAGTTTTGTGTGAATTTTGTTTCTGCTCTTTCAGGATGTTTTTTCTCTCTCATCTTCTAACTCCATTCTCCTTTTAATTCTCAGTTTGTTGAAAAGATTCATATTTAGCTAAGAACATTAAAAACTTCGGAAAAAAATTTCATCTTAAACTCAACAAATTTAATTACCTCTTAAGGGATGCCCACCTGTTCTTTTCTTGTTTTCCTATGGGATATGGCCCTTGTTTCTACTTCAGTCCAGTCCTTAATTCCATATGCATGAGGCATCCAACCATCACACACCCAGGACCATCTTGGAGGAAGGTACCCTACCATTTGCCTCATCAGCCTTCAGGTGCACAGTGGCCATTCCTTCAGCTGTTGTATGTGCTTTAGGGCTTTCCATTTAAAAGTGTATTTCACTATGCCCCAAATAAAGTTCCTAGACCTTAAAAATTGATGTGGTGTTGGGGGCATTGACAGCCAAATTTCATTGAAAGTCTCTTCTGCCCTTGGTAATTGTGGATGACAGGGAAGAAGGGAACAAAACTCAGACCTAATATAGCTCCCCATTTAGCAATACATTCAGTGCAAATATAGAAAGTTGAAGACATTGAGTGATGTTGGTGTGGTTTTCTGTGGCATACTAAAGAGACAGCAGAAGATGATCAGTGGTCAGTCTCCATCCAGCTGGTACCCATTGTCCATCAGTTAGGTCATAAGAAAAGATAAAAGACAACTTTTGTGACAAAGCCCCAGGGGCGTCATTAAAACACTTTGCCCAAAAATTGGTCAACAGGGACATGACAAGTTTTTACATCACAGCTACTATTTTTTGCCTACTTTATGTAGAAATCTGAGAGATGTGCCCAGGGGCTGATTCTCCATCCAGGGGACAGCGCTAACAGAGTTATGAGTTATGTGGTATTAGTCTGTCTGGGTCTTCCTAAGAAGACAACACGGAGTGGGTGGCTTAAAAAACAAATATTGATTTTCTTACAATTCTGAAGTCTAAATGTTGAAGATCAAGGTGCTGGCAGGGTTGGTTCTTGGTGCGGCTTCTTCCTGGCATGCACTGGGGCACCTTCTAATACACTGCGTCTCCACATGGCCTCTTCTCTGCGTGCACGTGAAAAGTGAGAGGTCTCTGGTGTCTCTTCCTCTTCTTATAAAGACAGCACGTCTATTGCATTAGGTTCTCACACTTCTGACCACATTTAACCTTAATTGTACCATTAAAATTCCAATATAGATCCATTGAATTTAAGGTTTCAGCATATGAATTTCAAAGAGGGCACAATTCGATTGATGACACAAACCAAGAGATGGTGAGAAGCATTAGAATAGATATATTTTTAATCACTAAGGACTAATGGGCCATGCAGGAACTTGTAGGAAAGTTCCCAGTAATCGGTGAAACCTCAATTGTAAGAGGAAAATGTGCCTTCCTCCTTTCTTTTCTGGCAGAAGAATGTGAGGAAGCAGAACCACAGATATCAAAGAAAGAGGAGCCCTGGGACAGCTGAGGTGCTGGTGAGGAGGGAGAGCACTGAGCAGATGAGGAAGCCCCGCCCTCCCTGCACCTGCTCCTGACCCGGCCTCCTGCTCTGTGGGCCCCGCGCGCCCCCTGCTGGTCCTGAGCGGCACCTGCGCCCGCCCCCTCCGCCTCCCTGCAGGGAGGTTTGTGTCTGGGCTCACACCCACCTCCCCTCACTGTGTGTCTCGCACAGTAATACACGGCCGTGTCCGCGGCGGTCACAGAGCTCAGCTTCAGGGAGAACTGGTTCTTGGACGTGTCTTTTGAAATGGTGACTCGATTCTTGAGGGAGGGGTTGTAGTTGGTGCTCGCACTATTACCATCAATATTCCCAATCCACTCCAGTCCCTTCCCTGGGGGCTGGCGGATCCAGCTCCAGTAGTAACCGCTGATGGAGCCACCATAGACAGCGCAGGTGAGGGACAGGGTCTCAGAAGGCTTCACCAGTCCTTCGCCCCACTGCTGCAGCTTCACCTGGGACAGGACCCCTGTGAACAGAGAGACCCACAGTGAGCCCTGGGATCAGAGACAGCCTCCCATATCGTCGTATCTGCATCCCCGAAACACTCACATCTGGGAGCTGCCAGCAGGAGGAGGAAGAACCACAGGTGCTTCATGTTCTTGCACAGGATGTCCGTAACTCTCAGAGAGCATTTCCCATGTGAGCTGGACCCTGAATTTAAGGAAATGTGTGGTGGTTTCCTGCGGGTGCCTAAGTGAAGATTTGCATGTGGGTGGTGCCTTTGTATGGAGAGGTGTAAAGGGTTGAGGGAGGTCCAGGCTTTGGGGCTCACCCTGAGAGGAAGATGCTGGCTGTGTCCTCTGAGAACTCAGTCCTCTTCCTGGAGCCTCCCCTCACCAAGCCCAGAGTCCTCTTCTTCCAGGTAGGGAGATGTGCTCAAGGAGCTGGTCTGGGAGATGAGTGTGATCATGGATCGAGGACAGATTTTGGAATAGGTTCAATGCTGTTCTACTCGTGAAGATTTATATGAAACCAACCAAACATCCAGGTTATCTAAATTGTCAAATCTCTATTCAAAATATTTGGGGAGCAGCTAAATATATTAGTCACAGTGAATTTATATAAACCTACATTCATGCAATGTTTATTGTAATTCAGAATATCCATCATGGTTAGAGGGAATATATCTGTCCCAGAGAGTGCATCATTAAAAAAAAAAAAAATCTGAGACCTTCCCTTTTGTGAACGTTTGAAGTTTGGGATTTTGTCTGCAATCTCAGGCGAAGGTAGTGGGACATATCTCAAACCGTGTCAATGTGTGATGCTGAAAATGTGGCCTGACCTTTATACACTTCTGTGTGAATAGATGTGATTGGGGATCACAGTGATTATTTCAGTCAAAAACTATAATAGGCCAGCACAGGAGCATAGTCTCATCATCAAGATTAGTGCAATTGCCTTTCCTGGGAACAAGAGAGGACATCTGTGAGCCCTCCCCTCTGAGAGCACAAGGAACTCTGGTTCTTCCCTGACAGGTCACACTTCAGAAACATGGCTGGACAATGACACTCAAGCCCAGAGTCCTTACCCACATATTTATCATGTCAGGTACACCTGTGTCTGAAAGTCTTTCTCCTTCATTGAATTGCATGAACATACCTTAGAGTTTGCGGTATTGCAACTTGGGCATTTGACATTAGTTTGGTGAATTATATAATAAATAATCTATCTCCATGGATGTGGGAAACAGGAGAGTCATGAGAAGTTGGGTGTGTTTCAACATCAGGACAAACCTGGGCTGTCTTGTTAGGACTGAACAAGTGAGCTGACCTGTGGGACAACAGAGGAAAAGACACAGAGCCAACATCCAGAGCCAGGTGAAATCCTTATCTACCAGGTGGTCTCTGGACATTTTGTTTCAACAGATCCAGAAAGACGTTCCTCACCTTCAGGAGAATCATGAACACTGAGGGAAACTGAGATAAATTTTTATTTACAGAGAATAATTCATAGGCTTGTAGACATCTATGTGAGGGTGTACAGGATTGCTAGGATACCCTCATATACAGAAAAGAAGAAATAATTCTATTTCATGGAAAGAAAACCAAAGAGCTTCTGAACTTGTAGGTATTCTTTGCCACAAACGTGTCAGGTCACTAGATTATGTTATGATGCTGGAGGTAACACTTTCCAACATTGTCCAACATTGTCCTGGAGACAAAATGTTCTCATTGTGTCCCGAGCGCCTCCTGGTTTTCTGATCGCCCCCTGTAGCTCTTGTGCACAAGCACTCCCTGGTATCCTGAGCACCTC
>NC_065584.1:871014-893106 GCF_024542745.1 Macaca thibetana thibetana
CCCTCCTCGGGACCACACCCCACCAACAGCACAGCTCCTTACCATGGATGGGACCCACAGGATCCTCTTCTTGGTGGCAGCAGCAAAAGTTAAGGGGCTCCCCAGTTCCAGGGCTGACAGAGAAACCAGGCCAGTCAAGTGAGACTTCCCTCAATCCTGTGTCCTCTCCACCGGTGCCCACTCCCAGGTGCAACTGGTGCAGTTTGGGCCTGAGGTGAAGCAGCCTGTGGCCTCAGTGAAGGTTTTCTGCAAGGCTTCTGGTTACAGCTTTACCACCTATGGTATGAATTGGGTGAGACAGGACCCTGGAGAAGGGCTTGAGTGGATGGGATAGATGAACACCAACACTGGGATCCCAACGTATGCCCAGGGCTAAACACGATGATTTGTCTTCTCCATGGACACCTCTGTCAGGACAGTGCATCTGCAGATCAGCAGCCTAAAGGCTGAGGACACGGCCGTGCGTTACTGTACGAGAGACACAGTGTGGAAACCCACATCCTGGGAGAGTCAGAAGCCCTGAGGGAAGAGGTAGCTGTGCTGGGCTGAGGCAGTGGTGCAGCAGTTTATTTTACATATGATCTCATTTTGCATCAACTTCCACTGTTATATTAGCCATGAATGTGGGATAGACGGGTGCTCCTAAGAGATCCCTAACTTGTCCATTTTGATTGGTTTTCCAGAAGACGTGAGAAGCCACTTTGTTTGCAAAGCATCCCAAAGCCATGCCCTGCTCCACACACGAGTGCCCATTTCCTGGTCTTTGGTTAACTGTAAAACGCTCATCAGTGCACCTGGGCTAATTTCATATCAGGTAGAGGAATGTATTCTAAAGGAACGCTAAAGTTGTAATAGCAATTCCTGCTCAATAACCTTCAGCTTCATTGTTTTTGTGTGACCCATCAATTAATTACGTTACATCAAGGTTCTCAATGGCAGATTCTAATTAATATAAAGGATGAATACAAGTTCCCTAATTAAAATAATACAGTTGTGAACACAACCTCAATATTCAACCATGTCTCCACCCTTCACACCCTTCACCACAAAGGAATTTTCATCTCTCCTGGAAGTTGGGTTTCATTTTGAAATTAGTGAATTTTTTTCATTTTAATATCTCAAGATTATCGAATGTGACTATTTTAGCAGAAAGTGAGTTATGGGAACTTGAACTAAACAACTGATAACAAATTCACAACTAATTAAACAAGATGACAGAATGTGATTGGCTCCAGGTATTGATAATACAGCAGTTTATGTACCCAGACTTTAAATGTACCCATCTTCCTGTTACCTTCATGGCACAGTCAACTCCCATTATGAAAGAAATGGTGAGGGCATTTTTAAGGGTCACGCACAGTTACAAAAATAGACAGGGTAAGCTGAGGAGTTCATTGTTTAAATTCCCATTTGAAGAAGTAGAGTCAACTACTTTTCTGAGTGGCTCACAATGACTCCAGCTCACTCACAGAGCTCAGACAGAAACCTTCCTTCAGGGTGGGAGCTGGGCTGCAGAGAGAGAGCACTCAGTGCCCATAAAGGTGAATATGAGCTGTCAGATGGAACTTCCCTGTCACCTCAACATGGAATTTATTGTTTCATTTCATTAGCACTCTTTACGTAATGGTTCATTCTTTTGGTCTGTTCATTACTTGTATTTTTCAAAGGAATCTCACTTGAATCTTTACTCTTTTGCATTTTGTCTCCAGGACAAGGTTGGGAAGTGTTACCTCCAGCATCATAACATGATCTAGTGACCTGACACATTTGTGGCAAAGAATACCTACCAATTCAGAAGCTCTTTGGTTTTCTTTCCATGAAATAGAATTATTTCTTCTGTTCTGTGTATAAGTGTATGCTAGCAATCCTGTACACACCCACATAGATGTCTACAAGCCTATGAATTATTCTCTGTAAATAAAAATTTATCTCAATTTCCCTCAATGTTCATAATTCTCATGATGGTGAGGAAGGTCTTTCTGGATCTGTTTAAACAAAATGTCCAGAGACCACCTGGTAGGTAAGGAGTTCACCTGGCCCTGAATGTTGGGTCTGTCTCTTTCCCTCTGTTGTTCCACAGGTCAGCTCACTTGTTCAGTCCTAACAAGAGAGCCCAGGTTTGTCCTGATGTTGAAAGACACCCAACTTCTGATGACTCTCCTGTTACCCACATCCATGGAGATAGATTATTTATTATATAATTCACCAAACTAATGTCATATGCCCAAGATGTAATACCGCAAACTCTAGGTTATGTTCATGCAATTCAATGAAGGAGAAAGTCTTTCAGACACAGGTGCCCCTGACACCATAAATATGTGGATAAGGACTCTGGGCTTGAGTGTCATTGTCCAGCCATGTTTCAGAAGTGTGACCTGTCAGGGAAGAACCAGAGTTCCTTGTGCTCTCAGAGGGGAGGGCTCACAGATGTCCTCTCTTGTTCCCAGGAAAGGCAATTGCACTAATCTTGATGATGAGACTATGCTCCTGTGCTGACCTAGGATAGTTTTTTGACTGAAATTGTCACTGTGATCCCCAATCTACATCTATTCACACAGAAGTGTATAAAGGTCAGGCCACATTCTCAGCATCACACATTGACACAGTTGGAGATACATCCCACTACCTTCTCCTTAGATTGCAGACAGAATCCTAAACTTCAAATGGTCACAAAATGGAAGGTATCAGATTTTTTTTCTCTTTATGATGCACGCTCTGGGACAGATATATTCCCTCTAACCATGATGGATATTCTGAATTACAATAAACATTGCATGGATGTAGGTTTGAATAAATTCACTGTGATGAATATATTTATCTGCTGCCCTAATGTTTTTGAATGGAGATTTGACAATTTAGATAACCTGGATGTTTGGTTGGTTTCATATAAATCTTCATGGGTAGAACAGCATTGAACCTATTCCAAAAATCTGTCCTTGATCCATGATCACACTCATCTCCCAGACCAGCTCCTTGAGCACATCTCCCTACCTGGAAGAAGAGGACTCTGGGGCTTGGTGAGGGGAGGCCCCAGGAAGATAGAGAAACTGAGTTCTAGAGGGCAATCGCCACGCATCCTCCTCTCAGGGTGAGCCCAAAGACGGGCCTCCCTCATCCCTTTTCACCTCTCCATACAAAGGCACCACCCACATGCAAATCCTCACTTAGGCACCACAGAAAACCACCACACATTTCCTTAAATTCAGGGTCCTGCTCACAAGGGAACGGCTCTTGAGAAGTCATTGGAAACATCCGCTGTGCTGCCAGAACATGAAGCACCTGGTGGTTCTTCCTCCTCCTGGTGGCAGCTCCCAGATGTGAGTGTCTCGGGGATCAGATATGACGATAGGGAGGTTAATGTCTGTGATCCAGGACACACTGTGGGTCTCTCAGTCAAAGGGGGTCCTGTCCAAGGTGCAGCTGCAGGAGTCGGGCCCAGGACTGGTGGAGCCTTCGGAGCCCCTGTTCCCTCACCTGCGCTGTCTCTGGTGGGGCTTCTGATCAGCGAGTAGTTGACTACTACTGTGGTGCTCGGATCCGCCAGGCACAGGAGGTAAAAGGGGCTGGGTGGATTGTGGTAGTATCTATGGTAGTTAGTAACGTAGCACACAACTACAACCAATCCCCTCCCTCAAGAGACGATTCACCATTTCAAAAGACACGACGAAGAAGAACCAGTTTCTTCCTTGAAGACTGAGCTCTGTTGGACCCTCGCCGCGGGAACACCGGCCCGTGTATTACTGTGGCGAGAGATCAAAGTGAGGGGAGGTGTGAGGGTGTTGAGCCCAGACCACATAAAACTAGCCTGCAGGGAGGCGGAGTGGGCGGGGCGCAGGTGGCCTGCTCAGACCCGCTAGGGTGGCGCGCGGGGACCACAGAGCAGGAGGACCGGGACAGGAGCAGGATGCAGGGAGGGCGTGGGCTTTCTCATCTGCTCAGTTGCTTCTCGCCTCCTCACCAGCACCTCAGCTTTCCCCAGGGCTCCTCCTTCTTATTTATATCTGTGGTTTATGCTTCCTCACATTTCTTCCCTGCGCAGAAAAGAAAGGAGGAAGGCACAATTTCCTCTTCACAATTGGATAGTTTCAACGCTGTATTACTAGGAACTTTTCTTACAAGGTCCTGGCATGGCACATTATTCCTTAGTGATTAAAAAATAAATATATTCTAGACTGCTTCTCACCATCTCTGGTTTTGTGTCATCAGTTGAACTGTTGCCCACTTTGGAAATTCATATGCTGAGACACTTAAATTTCAAAGAACTATATTTGGAATTTTAATGATACAATTATAAGGTAATACGTTGGTTAGAAGTGTCGAGAACCTAATGCAATAGACGAGCTGTCTTTACAAGAAGAGGAAGAGACTTACCAGAGACCTCTCACTATTCACGTGCACGGCAGAGGAGATGCCATGTGGAGACGCAGTGTATTAGAAGGTGCCCCAGTGCATGCCAGGATGTAAGAAGCTGCACCACGAACCATCCCTGCCAGCACCTTGATCTTCAACATTTAGACTTTCAGGAATTGTAAAAAAAATCAATATTTGTGGTTTAAGCCAGCCCACTCCCGTGTTTGTCTTCTTAGGAAGACCCTAGACAGGACAAATACTACCACATAACTACATAACTCTGTTAGCGTGCTGTCCCTCCTGGATGGAGAGAATCAGCCCTCCCTGAAGCTGAGGTCACCTCTGCTCAGATTTCTACATAAAAGTAGGCAAAAAATAGTAGCTGTAATATAAAAAACTTGTCCATGTTCCTGTTGAGCCAATTTCTGGGCAAAAATGTTTTAATGAAGCCCATTGGAGCTTTGTCACAAAAGTAGTTCTTTTTAATCTTTATTCTGATTACCTCCCTACTGGACAATGGGGGTACCGCACAGCTGGATGGAGACGGGCCACTGACCATCTTCTGCTGTTTCTCCTTTAGTAAGCCACAAAAAATGCACAGCAACGTTACTCAATGTCTTCAATCTTTTCTAAATTTGCACTGTATTTATTGCTAAATGGGGGGGGGGGGGGGATATAACAAAAAACATATAGGGGGGGGGAGGAGTCTACATGAGGTTCTGAGATTTCGTTCCCCTCTTCCCCAGTCTCCTCAATTTACCAGCGGCAAGAAGAGACTGAGAAGAGACTTTCAATGAAATTTGGCTGTCAATGCCCTCAACAATGCACATCCACTTTTTAAAGGTCCCCAGGAACTTTAATTTGGGGGAATAGTGAAATACACTTTTTAAAAGTGGAAAGAGCCCTAAAGCACATACAACAGCTGAAGGAATGGCCAATGTGCACCTGAAGGCGGCATGAGGGCAGGATGGTAGGGGTCTCCCTTCCTCCAAGATGTTCCTGGGTGTGTGATGTTGGATTGCCTCATGCATATAGGAAATATGGACCTGGACTCAAGAAGACACAAGGGGGTCACCTCCCATAGGAAAACAAGAAAAGTAACAGATGGGCATCCGTGAAGAACAAGGGTTAAATTAAATTTTGTTGCGTTTAAGATGACATTTTTTTTCCGAAGTTTTTTAGCTGTTCTTAGCTAAATATTGAATCCTTTTCGACAAACCTGAGAATTAAAAGATGAATGGAGTTAGAAGTTAGACGATTGAAAAAATGTCCTGCCGAGAGCAGAAAGACAATTCACATAAAACTGTACACAATGCAGAGGCCAGAATGGATCTGAAGCAGCAATGTCCAATATTCCTGCAGACCTAGGTTGAGACCCTTTGGTGTGTAAAGCAAGGGTCCAGCTTGTTGATGAACTCCGTTTTAGCTGTCTGCTTATCTGGTAAAGGTTTTACCTAATCCTTTAACTTTGCAAAAAAGATTAATATGGTAAAGTTTTCTTGAATGTCGGAGTAGACTGGAGTTTTTGTTTGTTTTTCATTCTTTTTCCCCCCCAGCAATATGAAATACAGTTCATCGTGCCACCTAATCAATGATTCTGTCAACAATAGGAACCTACATATGTGTTTGTGGCCACATAAGCATTGTATTACCCGTATTTTCAATAAGGATTTCTGTTCTCATATTTTGATGTGTTTAGGATAGAGATACACTTTACCATGGCGTTTTCAGTTCCCAGCAGTAAGTTTGTTGCAGTTAAACACTCGTGTACAGGTTGAGTATGGTCCTGGAACACATTGTGCTATTCTCCACATAGGACTATTGTGTAGCTAGGATATTCTTTGTAGGTTTGTGTAAAGTTCTCCCCTTTGATGCTTGCTACAGATGCTGACATTGATTACTAGAAATACATTTCTCAGAACTTAATCTCTATCACAATAATGCAATACATTATCTAATATAATTCCTCTCCAATACTGAAACTTAAAATCTTCTCCCTGTGTAGATCCTGCTAAATCTGGCTCTTTTACTCTCCGTTTTCAAAAACCTTTCCTTTATAGCAATGGTGGATTTCAAACTATCTCTGATTTTTTCCCTCATTTGGTTTACATTATTTGAAATGTAAATACGAGGCTTCATGGATGGTTGGAGAAGAATATTGGCTTCTCACAGATTTTAGGAAAGTTTCTATGCAATTACTGCTTTAAAACCATTCTGCCTCTCTTGCTCTGACTCTCTTTCAGTCTCTCTCTCTCTGTCTCTCACCTCTTCCTTCACTACCACTTTTGTCATTGTCTTTGCATAACCTGCCTCAATGCATAAAATTTCATTTTCAACTGTGCTTCCTGACTCGTAAGTCTTTAACTCTTTTTTATTTCTTTCATTTAAGCTTTTTCTTCTCTGTCTCTACTATTTCAAATGATACTTTCTTTGAGTTTACTGTTTCTTTCTAATATATTTGGTATTAATCTGGTCTACAATCCTCTTAAAATATTTTGTCTGACTTATTGTATTCTTGAGCATCAATAGTTTTTGTTTAGTCGTCTTTTAAATGTTTTATCTCTATTATAAATCTCACATTGTTCTGGCATGATGCCACTAGCTCATTGAACATGTTTCTAAATTTACTTTAAATTTTCTTCCAGGTAATCCATATGCTTCCGTTTTCATTGAATATCAGTTTCTAGATCTTTATGTTGTTCTTCTGTTGGACCATGTTATCCCCTCCTCCTTCATTTTCCTTGGACTGTCCACTGTAGCTACCTGTTCATTATAAAACAAAAGATCCACCTTACACTCCTTCCATTAGACGTAGGCTCTTAGAGATATCATGACTCACCACATCAGTCCAGGGCAGTAATTTGGGTTCTCAAAACTTCCATAGTATTCAAAATTTATATCTCTGTTCTTTAATGGCCCCTGGGATTTAGAGGGTGATAGATTCTTGCAGAAATCACAGGTAGTAGGGGAAGTAGTATAACTATTTACCTCTAAGCAAACGCCCACTTGGAAAATTTGGACCACCTTGGACAAAGTTTTATTATTGATGTAATGATTCATCCAAATAATGTTCTTTTTAAGCTTTCTCCCAACCAGTCAGCTAACATTGAAATTTTTATCATTTCATATTTGAATCTTTGGGGTTTAATCTTTGGAGATATTTAGGTAAAATTGCAAACTAGTTTTAAATCTGCCTATTTGGCAAAACTGATCTGTTGCCGTAAATTTCCATTTTCTGCGTTATCTCTGTGCATTTAAATCTAAATCTGTAGTAGACATGATCACAGAATGTTGGAAAGTGTCTTAAAGTTCCTTAATTTATTTAATTTAATGGGGATTTTTCCAGAAAGATGTGAAAAATTTCCTTTGTTTATCGAACACTGACTATTGGTTCAATAGTTTTCTCTTTAATTTTTTCTCTTTCTCCTCTCACATTATCTATAAGTAAGCAGTGAGAAATGAAAGACTCACCATCGACCAGTTTGCCTTAGACATCCATACACCTAAAATTCTAACTGTCATTTACTAAATTCTAACTTCATCCAATGTAACCATAACAAGATATAAATCTATAACAATGGTACACATACTTTCCAGTCTCATTAATAACACGTTTGTGACAGAAACAAAGCAGGTGTGCTTCTCTGCGCAGGTGAGTCATCTGAGGTCTGAGATGAGGGGTCACACAGAGTATTTTTATGATATTTAAGGGATTGGGCAAACAACAGTGATAACAATTTCTGATCATCACTGGCTCTTGCCGGAAAGTTTACGAGGTAAAGTATTTTACTTGCTGTTATTTGATTTTAACAACCTAATTAAGAATGGAAGCTCCAGAGGAATGATGGTCACATCTCTAGGCTACCCAGTGAGGAGGAATGGAACTGTTCTCAGCTCTCCACAGTACGCACGAGATTGCAGGCACGGGCCCAGGGTCCACTGAACTTGGATGACCATCTAGTGGGCATGTTCTAAGGGGATGGTCTTAGCGCAATTCCTGCTTTCCTGGGGCAGGGTGCTTCTTCTGTCAGTTGTGCACTTGCTCCTTCTGACAGCTTGAAGTGACACTTGCATCGATATTGAAATATTCATATTCTTTCCCCGCATATTTATGGCCAAAAGCATATTTATTAAATTTCAATTCCATGTTTTTCTTGAATGCACACTGCGTTAGCAGAAAGGAATAAATCGCATTGCTGATCACCCTCTGCCCCATCAGCCCAAAGATTCCTGACAGAGAGAGCGATGTGATTGTACTCATAGGTGGATTCATCTGCTCCATCTATGAAGAGGTGACCTTGGTCTTCAACTTTCTGCCACACAGCAATTTTCTGGGAAGCCAAGGTCACCTCCGTCTCCATCCTCGTCCTGCTCTGCAGCTCAACCTGGAGAAAAGCTTTCCCTCATTGGAATATCATCTGTTTAAGGAAATAATCAAGTCCCTGCTTTAAGGATTTGGGGCCTGAGTGCACCTACTGGATCCAGCACCCAGGAGTGGAGATACTTTCCAGAAAACAAAAACTTCATCCCTGATGACGTGTACCAGTTCAGCACTGTTTTTACTTGCACAATTTTTCAGCTTACCTCAGAAGAAAATTAAAATTGCTTGAGACTTTTTCATATAAACAGTTGTGCCTTGTCCTTTTTTTCTGTTTCCTTGCCTGTTCATGTACGTCAGACCAGGTACCACTACTTATATGTAATGAGATCAGAATGCTCGGCCCTCCAGTAAGCACTATCTGAGGTGACTGCTTGATTGTACTTTTTTGGTTTAGGCTCCAAATGTAGATTATAAAATTCAACAACCTCATTTTTATTTGTCAAAAGAAATCTGCATTAATCTGAACCGTCAACCACATTTTGGACTCTATTAGTAATAATCTGAAGTAGCAAGTAAACCTTACCCACACCAAATACTGGATCGGACGGACATGCCTAAAAATGGCAGTTGACACTTGCTTAATGGAACAGAGGTAGCCGAAGCCACAAGATATTGGACGTGGTAATACATGACCAGCACTATTAGACCTCTGAAAGACAGATGTGAGACTCGGTAAATGCACAACAGGCTCCAGTGGGTCTTTCACTACTAAAGTTTCTCTACTTTCTCTCCATAAACTATCAGGATTCTAAAAAAATAAAAACCCAAATGCATTTCCTATGGATCGGAATTGCAGATGATTAATTACTGAGAACCATACCAGGAAGCCTGCTTCAGGAGCTTCTACAGGACGGAACGTTTCCAGAACCTTTATCTTATGTGGATGAAGACAAATCTTGCCTTCCAGATTTTTCTTCCATCCTTCCATTATAATTTACAATGATTAGCACAGTTAGACCAATCTGGGTAAGAAGGTAAGTAAATAGTCCAGGGATGCTGAAAACCACAAAAGGGGATTAATTGCCCAAAATTGAACTTTTCCCCTAGTGACGCTCGCTGGTCAAGGGTCACAGCCCAGGAAGAGGATGCCATAGCGTCTCTAGGTTTCCGTGGTCAAGGAACAGGCAGTGCGCTTACCCGCAGTGCCCAATCCATTCTAAATCAGGATGATGGTTCTGGATTAAAGATACACAAGTGGGGCAAATGCACAGATTTGATTGAGGAGAAAAAAAAAAAAGTAGGGATACTAACGGAAAATGGCCAGAGAGTGAGACAAGAGATTAGCAGGAAATCCAAATCCTCTGATACTACCATTTTTAAAGACAAGGTCTTGAAAAACTCCTGTGTGACCTCAGCTTCTGATATCATCATGAAGACTTTTCTGGATTCCTAGCTGAGAAACTGAAAAGGAACCAACCTGTATGCATTCCCAAGTTCCTCCTTGATATCCTGTATGCTTTAGATCTCTAGGGCGAAAAATGTTCAGAAACTGTGTGCCCTCGTATCGGTGTAGGTGGCACTTCCTGTAACGCTACAAAATTCGGAAGAAGGGACAATGTTTATTTATTGGAATTAGTGGATTATGGAGTGGGGTGTCATCTGAACTGTCATCTGGATCTGCTCGGATTCTCAAGTGGAAACATTCAACTGCAGCAGCCCATTGAAGAAACAAATCACTCCCCCAAAAAAAAAAAACAAAAAAACTTTCTTTGTTAACGTTTCTGTATTCATTTGTGGATCCCACTAATGAAGTGAATCCAGCGCTTCGGAGAGGAGCTTCCTCCTTTCATCATAAAATCCTTGTGTTTGGTTCCAGACCCTGCAAGAGTTCAACAGGTATAGTAAGTTCTAATCACTAGTTTCAAGAAGTGGTTTGTCAGGCAGGCATATGGTGTCACTGAAAAGAGTATTCTAAACCAGAACAAAGCCATATTCATGTCGGGGGTAAGAGAGCAGAGGGTGAACTGGTTTTGTGAGCCCCAACAGGAAACAGCCTTGCAAAAGGCAAGGATACTGGGGCTGGAGAGTCCACCTCAGGTGCCACACAACACAGAGTTCCAGCCTGGAGCAGGAGCACAGGAGGTTGGCTGAGAACGGTACCTTTTCTTGAAGGATCTGAATCTTCCTTTGTCCGTAAAAAAACAGCTGAAACTACTGAGTTATCAACAGGTCGTTGATATCTGAACCATTCATCCAATTTAAGACAATGCGGAACTATCTTTATTACAGAGGGCTTCTGGGATTATTCATCAGTTCTTAATAGTTGAGAATATGAAGAATAGGGATGGTTATTACAAATTCAATGTATACAGGAATAGTGATGAGCCACTTATATTTCTAAGAATAAGAAATTCAGATCTTCCAGTCTGTTAAGTACTTATTCGCCTTACATGTATGCGAGAAACGGCTGTGGTGCGATCGTGGTGGAGTGTGGCCCGGGGCACTTACCAAAGAGAGTCAGAAATCAATATGTAAAAAAATGAGGATCTTATGGCTTTGATACTAACGTATGTAAAAACTTTTGCATTAAAATACTAACAAATGGAGTTCCCAAAAATTTAACCCAAATTTATTAAAAAACACAAATTCCTTGGACAAATATATTTGGGCAGCAGTGAGTACATAAAGAACTCAAAACCACTGTTTCAAACTTCTGATTCCTATTGTTCCTGCAATGAGCAAAATCAGCTCTCACATTTACCACATCCCAGAGCAAGCTCTCAAAACCCAAGAGTGACTTCCCATTGAAGGTCCTGAGGGAATCAGACGCAGGCAGGTGCTAGAGGAACACTGGATCAGGAGCTACCTCAGCGGATCTCCAGAGGGACATGCTGGCCACTCATTATGGGAGCTCTGCAGTCACGGTCTCTCGATCACAGGTGACGCTGTGGGTGCCGGTGCACTGACAGGACCAGAATCGGGCCATACGCTTTTCTTCTCAGTGGTCATGGAGAGGCGATTGGTTCCAGAAATCTTCTAGGCGTGGTCTCTTACGCTTAAAAAATGAAAGTTCACAGATGCAGGCGAGCGGTGTGCTTGAGGGGGCATATTCTTCAGTGAAAAGACCTCTGTCACAAACATTCATAAAATGGGGCAGGACATGCATTTTTATCAAACAGGATTAGGGCTCAGACATCTGCATCTCACTCTCATAATGCCAATGTGTCCATTTACCCTTCCCTTTCTTTTCTTGAGATCAGTCTTTTGGAGACTACGAAAATGTTCTGCCTAATGAAATATGCATATAAGATGAGATTCCACTGCAAGGTAAATAAATATAAAAACCTTGATATCACTGGATGTCTGTGCCCTGAGAGCATCATCCAAAACAATCCTCCTTTAGAGAATCCCCTGAGAGCTCAGCTTTCTCCCATGCACTGGGCCGGGTGAGGATCGTTTTTCTGGTGGGCCGCAACTACAGGTAAAGGAACAATATATCCCTGTGGATGAGAGGGGAACTCTTATCAGTCAAAAAAGAATTTTATCCACTCTTCAGTGTCCTCTCCACAGGTGCCTCTCCCAGGTGCCAGCTGGAGCAGTCTGAGGCAGATGGTGAGGAAAAGACTGGGCCTCCGTATGGATGGTGTCCTGTAAATTCTTTTCAGGCGTTTCATCATCACAAGCTACAGTATACACTGGGCGCGACCAGCCCCTGGCCAAGGGCTTAAGTGGATGGGATAGGAACAACCCTAAGCACATCACTGTAATAGAGCCTACACGCAAGAAGTTTAAGGGCAGGCATAGTTTAAGACACTATGACCAGGGACACGTCCTAGGAGAGCACCGATCCTCCACGGAGGTTGAGCTGCCATGGAGAGTATAGAGGTCAGGCAACAAAGAATGAAAGTAACTTACTCCATTTTACGTCATGTTTCCGTTTCACATGAGACTTCATTCTTTAATTAGTTTCATTGTGCAGTTCAAGTTTCCCTTCTGACAAGCAGAATAAATCCAGATGATTCGCTTCTTTCCTTTGTGCCAAGAATGATATTCCGACTTAAACTTTAGATCAAGTTCAGGTACACACTGTCTATGAATGGGGCATTTACTGATCAGTCAATACACAACAACTGTACCCCCTGTGGACATTTCCCTTGGACAAACACACGCGAATCCTCATGTTGACTCTTCCCTCAGACAAGCCACACCTCTTCCTCAGGTTGAAACACTTGCTTCAGATATGCACCACGTGCCCCCACATTGATTTTTCCATCAGACAAGCACATTATATCGGACACTGAAAAGCTGCCATAGTTAAAATGGGAGCTCAGGATAGAGGTAAAATTATGGACTACAGCTCTGACAATTTGCAAGAATGTTTGTCATTTTTAAAAATTCTAAACTGAAGATGTTGACTTTAATGTTTTTCTAGACGACAGGGGCTTACCAGCTCTAATTACACAGCCTACAGGCAGGATTCCATTTGCTCTGGGGAAGCGGTTTATGTCTTTTTTACTGTTGCTTATTTCGTTGATAAACATTGATATATAAAGGTACCCTAACGGGGTCCACATTAAGTAGCAACGCGTAAATGGGCAGATCAAACCATGAAAAATCCAGTCCAGGAATCCTTTGACCTTGCCCTACCTGCCAATTCCAGAGACAGCGACAGGATGAGCCCTGATAAGTACATGGTTGCACTCATGTCCCCAGGGAAGAAAGACACAGAAATGAGGCCCTTCCCCTGCTTGCAAATGGATAGCAGCTCTTTCCCTGTTCGGCTGGTTCTGGTTGAGGAGCCCGACCCACATCTGTGCCCTTCCTCAGTGTCCACACCGTTGGGGTCTGTGCTGATCTGGGCTTCCCTTGTCATCCCCTGTCAATATTCGTATTACTCCTCATGGATAAGGCCCAGCTGTTCGCCTCTCTGTGCGAGAAGTCCTGCTGTGAATGTTAACTGGTGGAGTAAGACAGCGAGAAATACTTATAGACCCACGCAATTCTCACACTTTTCTGCAAAGCCTTCTTGGATTTCACTTTCACTGGACAAAACAGCATAAAGCTTGGTTCCAGCCCGTCTTTCAATGGAGATGCAGTTGGTGTGGGTGAGAACCTAAGTAATTCATTAGTGGAAGTTCCAAATGGAGACTCTCTTGAGTACAAAGAAAAATGACATTCCTCTGAGACACTCTTATCAGGAAATTCTCTATATGAGACGATTTAATCTGAGAGCTCAGGAAAAAGTCCTGCATTTACTGTGAGGGATCACTGTGGAAGGCATCACGCTACCTGACTTCAAACTATACTACAAAAGCTAACAGTAACCCAAACAGCATGGTACTCGGTAACACAAACAGTGATGTGCGGACCCATGGAACAGAACAGAGTCCTCTGAAATAATATTCACACATCTGACAAATACCATATGATTCTTTAGGTCCAACATGTAAAAAAGGAAAATAATGGGTATTTTTAGGTAATCAGTGTCACTCTCAAGCAGTTTGACACATAGATGGCGAAATCACGATCGATCTGGGGAAATGCCAGGATGGGTCCCTTCCAGGGGCGCCCATTCTAAATACCAGGGCCATTTCTCCAGCTTCAGGGAACATTCCCTCACCCTTATACAAAGTCACTCTCCCAGCAACAAGTCCAGTTAGTGCCCAGTAGATTTATGCTGCACAAAAGCCGTGAGCCTTCTGCCTGGTGAACCACCTTCAAAAGGTCCCAAGAGGAGTCTGTGGGACTCTTGCCAACAGGGATGATGGGGATTCACTTTTAGGAAGTGTCTCAGTTTAAGTTTCTAAAAAGCGCGTACCAAAATACATACACGAGTCATTGATTCAGAATACAAAGGTGAAATTCAAATTGTTCATATCTACTTCTGTTCCCTTGAAAAGGCAGAGCCAGGAGTGGAGGCCTATCGCACAGCACCTCATTGTGCCATATGTGGGAATGGAAAAAAAGTGTAAATTAAATGAAAAGGAGGGGATGGATGCTGGAGACGTTACAAATAAACAAGGCAAAGCAGATTATTGGGTAAAATTCAAACTTAGATGAGACAACATGGCCGACCATGTGAATAACTATTTCAGGGAAAGGAAATTTTAAAGGTTTCATAGACAACGCTGACGTGGACCATTTCAATAATTTCTCTATAGTACTGGCCACCCTCATGGCCAATTGAACCCCACTCAATTTATCATAGTTGGGGTTGGTTAAAGCCCCTAAAGTATATCAAAGTGTTATAGTTTGAATTGTGAAGGGCCCGTTGGGAAACCTGGGACCTATTCTACCATCATAACTTCTGTATCTATAAATTTATGGGGAAGAGATTTATAAACAACAATGGGAGCATAAGTTCCAATTCCAGAACAATTATATATACCCCTCAAAGTCAAACATATGATGCATGAAGTGGGGTATGTCCTTGGTATGGGACTAGAAAAATATTTGAAAGGTTTGAAGGAACTGCTTCAAGCAGAAAAACAAAATTCCCAACCAAAGTGGCCATTGTTAAGCCTCCAGAACCTATACCTTTAAAATGGTTAACAGACAAGGCAATTTGGATAGAACAATGGCCGCTAAAGTAAAGAGAAAACCGGAGGCTTGAGATAAATTAGTTACTGAACAATTAGAAAAATGGGCACATAGCTCCAACATTTTCCCTTGGAATTCTTCATTTTCCTAATTAAGAAAAATCAGGTATAATGGAGAATGTTAACTGACTTTTAAGAGTCATCAATTCAGTTATACAAACCTATGGGTGCATTACAGCCAGAATTGCCTTTCCTGCTAAAATCCAAAAATTTGGCCTTTAATAGTCAATAGATTTAAAAGACTGTTTTTTTTACTGTTTTCCCTTAGCTGAGCAAGACTGTTAATGGTTTTTGCATTTACAATTTTCCTTGCAGTAAACAACCTGCAGCCTGCTAAGCGTTTTCTTGTTTTACAGATGGGTCTAGTAATGGTAAAGTCTTCTTATTGTGGATCAAAAAGTAAAAGTTTTCCAGACGCCCTATATTGCAGCTAAAAAAGCAGCACTTGTTGCTGTAATTGAAGTGTTGACTGCTTTTGATAAGGCCTATTAATGTGATTTCTGATTCTTCATGTGTGATTCATTCCACGAACAGATAATTTGAAAATGTTCAGTTACAATTTCATACAGATGAACAACTGATGCTTTATTTACCCAATTGTGAAAATAGCAGTTAGATAGTAGAATGTACCATTTTTACATCACTCACGTTAGGGTCTCATAGACCTGCAATTGCAGGACCTTGTGACTGAATGGGATAAAAAAAAAAAAAAAAAAATTGGCTGATTGCTTAGTTGCTAATGCACTATCTAATGCTAGAAAATTTTACATTTAGCCGTTGTTAAATTCCTCGTGGTCCTCAATGCAGATACAGCCTTACCTGGAAAGAAGACAAAAATATGATCCAATGATGCCCAACTTGCCAAATGGTACATTCCTCATCTTTACAGGAGGAGTTAATCCTCGAAGATTGGAACCTAACTCTTCTTATGGCATAAATGGATGTCACACATATTCCCCTTGTTTGGGAGATTAGCTTAGGTACAGGTATGTGTGGACACTTTTCTCACATTGTCTGGGCTACATGCCAATCAAAAGAGTCTTCTGCCTGTGTTAAACGTCACCCTTTGCAGTGTTTTGCGGTTATGGGCATTCCGCTTCTATTAAACAGATAATGCCCAGGCTATACTAGCCAAGATCTAGCTACATTTTTCTCTATGTGGAATATAAAAACATTACTGGTATCCCCATATAATTCTCAAAACAGAGCGATAGTGGAAAGAATAAATCTCTCCCTACAACAACAGTTGCAAAAGCAGAAAGGGGACAGACAGCTATATGGGAACTTCCACAGATATAAACTGAATTGTGCATTATTAACTTTAAATTTTTTTGAGGCCTGCCCAAAAGGCCAGATGTTATCAGCAGCTGCCTGAACAGCATCTGCAGAAACCAGCTGCAAGGCAGAAGCAGAAAAAATGGTTGGGTGGAGAGATTGATAACAAAAAGTGAGAAAATAGGTAAATAATTAACTTGCAGTAGAGGTTATGCTTGTGTTTCTCCAGGCCAAAATCAACAGCCAGCTTGGATGGCATCAAGACACCTGAAACCTTTATAATGAGCCAGATGCCAAGGAAGAGACTCTGGGAGGATCCTGAGGACCCCGGTTGCAGCCATGGTCGAGCGCTGACGCTGAGGAGGACCCAACTAAGGTGCGGTCATGAGCAACACTCGTCAAACACACCCCACCCACTGGGGGACAGCTCAAGAAGCTGTCACAGATGGCAGAAGAAAACCTGAGGAAAGCGGGACAAAACAGTTTGCAACAAGTAATTTAATGGGGAGCTCTGATAGCAGCTTATCACCACTGCTGTGAGTATTCCTTTCAACAAGGGCTTGACACAAAGAACAATTATACTTATTGGGCATATTACTATCCTGGCTGGTAATAATGCCTGGACATAATCGCTCTATGACACAGTTACACATGTTTTCTAATCTGTGTTTGCCATAATAAATCTGCCTTCCTATAAACTGAGGGCATACCACCTTCAAAAACCATTTGTAAAACAAAAATAGAACCTGACCAGAGAAATAATGAACGTACTTGTTTAGGAAGATTGCATTGCAGACAGGCACAGGTGCTGCACAATGATATTCTATGGAATCATTATTAATTGGTCAGCTTCTAAGGGAATGTTTAGCTTAAATTGCACCTCTCAGTCTGCATGCCAGCATGGCCACGACTGTGTTTCAGCGTGGTCTCAAACAAAACAGTCAGAATGGTAGAAATGATAAGAAAGTACGGCAAAAGTTCCTCATTTATCTGGAGCCATGGTGGTATGTAGCACTCAACCTCAAATGATATGGCTCGTTGTAGGAACTAAACATAACGGATTTGTGGAAACTATTAATAGCTCCTAATAAGATCAAAAATTTGGGAAATAATAAAAAGCATCTAGAAAGGCACTCTACAAACTTGTCTTTGGATATTGCAAACATTTAAAGAACAAATATTTACAGCATCCCCGGCACACCTGACCTTAATGACAGGAACTGGAGTGCATTAAAGCAGTTACAGACAAATTAGCAGCTAGTAAGAAACCATTTAAAATGGATAAAACACTTGGAAACTCTGTGGGGGGGGGGGGGGGGGGGGGGGGGGGATGATTTTCAATGAAAATTGTGCTTTTTAATCTGTGTTGTTTGTCTTTGCATAATCTGCAGATGTGGCTCTTGAACTCCTGCAAGAAGTAGCTCACTGTGACAAAGCTGCCTTTGCCTTTATTAATTTGCAAATCAAAGAAGGGGGACGTGTTGGGGAAGAGCCTTCCAACGTAAAGGCATAAACATGGGCCCTAAAACCTGCCATAAACAAAATCTCATGCACGCACTGTAACATGTTTCATGATGGCCATAAAGCCCATAGTGGAAGGTTAGTGGGGTTTACTGGAATGAGAGCAAGGAACACCTGACCTGGCTGCCAGCCCAGGACAGAAAACCGCTCCGACAGTGTGGTAGGCATTCTTAAGCCACAAACAATAGCACGAAGTTCTTAGTGATCTGTGCCTTAAGGACATGCTCCTGCTGCAGTTAACTAGCCCAACTTTTTTCAACAACTAATCCTGAACATAATTCACCCCACCCACCACCACATCCCTTCGTCTTCCCACCCCCCCCCCCCCCAAGGGATACTGGTTTTAGTTAGGTCTTAAAATCGTATAGCAACAATGCTAATGACTAGCTTACTGTTAATCCAAATTCGTGGGTAAATTTCTGTTCGGGGGTCACAGCTCTGAAAGCTGCATTGAGACCCTGATTTCCCACTTCACAACTCTATATTTCTGTGTGTGTGCCTTTAATTCCCTCCTAGTGCCACTGGGTCTCCCGACTGAGCTAGTCTTGGCAATGCGGATGCCAGGGAGCGCTTAAGAAACACTAGGGGGGGCTTAGGATCCACTAAGGAGCACTCCCAGAACACGGGGGGTCACTCAGAGCCACCAGAGGGTGCCTTAGGACACCAGGGAATGCTTCAGGACAACCAGGGGCTGCCTCGGAACCACCAGGTGGCGCTGCACGACAGCAGGGGCTACGATTCATAATCCACCAGGGGAGCTCTCAGGGACACTGGGGGTTGTTCTAGAAAGACCACCAGGGAGGCCGCCAAGGACACCTGGGGCGGAGGGGGCTGACAGTAACCAGTCAGGGGGCGTGCCCAGGACACCAGGGGGGGGTGCTAAGGACACCAAAGGTCTCTCAGAATCATCAGGGGTCGCTCAGGACCAAGCAAGGGGTGGGATTCACAACCACCAGGCGGTTGCTCGAGCGGGCAGAGCAGGTTCACGTCTCAGGACACAGGAGGCTCCTGCCGAAACCACCAGGGGGCGCTTCATAGCGACTATAAGGTCAGTGCTCAGGACACCAGGATAGTTCAGATAGCAGGGATACGTCAGAACACCAGGGGGCGCGCAGGACACAGGGTGATGTCAGGACACCAAGGGGACCACACGGCACCACCAAGGGGGGCTCGAAAGACAACAGGGGAGATCATAAACACCAGGGGGGCACCCAGGACACAGGGCGAGCGCAGGACACAGGGGGCGCCCCAGGACACCTGGGGGCGTCTGGGACACCAGGGGGCGCTGACAACCAGCAGGGCTTGCTCAGGACACCAGGGGGCGCTCAGGACTATAAGGCAGTGCTCAGGACACCAGTGTTAGCTCAAGATAGCAGGGAACTCTCAGAACCACCAGGGAGCGCGCAGGACACCAGGAAGCTCTCAGAACCACCAGGGGGCGCTCAGGACACCAGGAGGCTCTCAGAACCACAAGGGGGCGCTCAGGGCTGCAGGAGGCTATCAGAACCTCCAGGAGGCGCTCAGGAGTATAAGGCAGTGATCAGGACGCCAGGGTTAGGTGAAAATAGCAGGGAACGCTCAGAGCCACCAGGGGGCGCTCAGGACAGAAAGGAATGCCCAGGACACCAGGGGACCCTCGGAACCACCAGGGGGCGCTCAAGACAACAGGGGACAATCATAACCATCAGGGAGTGCTCAGGACACTGGGGGATGTTCAGAACCACCAGGGGGCGCCCAGGACACCAAGGGGCGCTGACAACCAGCAGGGGGTGCTCAGGACACCAGGGGGCGCTCAGGACACCAGGGGACTCTCAGAACCATCAGGGGGCGCTCAGGACACCAAAGGCCGATCATAACCAGCAGGTGTGCCCAGGACAACAGCACGGTCAGGACACCAGGAGGCTCTCAGAACCACCAGGGGGCGCTCAAGACTATAAGGCAGTGCTCAGGACACCAGGGTTAGCTCAAGATAGCAGGGAATGCTCAGAACCACCAGGGGGCGCTCAGGACACCAGGAGGCTCTCAGAACCACCAGGGGGCGCTCAGGACACTGGGGGATGGATGTTCAGAATCACCAGATCACCAGGGGACACCCAGGACAGCAAGGGGTGCTGAAAACCAGCAGGGGGTGCTCAGGACACCAGGGGGTGCTCAGGACACCAAGGGTCTCTCAGAACCATCAGGGGGCGCTCAGGACAGCAAGGGGTGATCATAACCACCAGGGGTGCTCAGGACAACAGCATGCTCAGGACACCAGGAGGCTCTCAGAACCACCAGGGGGCGCTCAGGACTACAAGGCAGTGCTCAGGACACCAGGGTTAGCTCAAGATAGCAGGGAACGCTCAGAACCACCAGGGGGCACTCAGGACACAAGGGGACACTCAGGACTTAAGGGTTCTCTTGGGAGGTGGCTCCCTATCAAGTGCTTGGGGATGGTGTGTTTCTTTTTTTAGGCCCTGTGATTTTCTCACCTGGTGAAAACAAAAGTCTTCCCAGGATCTCTTGCCATTTATTTCCTGGAATGCATGTTTCTCTCCTCTACAAAATCTTAACTTAGAACTATAATTCAATTCTTTATATTTTCGTAATAATACTAGCAATAATATCTAAGTAAATTTTAAAATGAAGAAATTGTATATGTTTACTTTAAACTATTTCCACAAACAGATTTCTGTTTCCTGCACTGTGTCAGTCACATAATTTTAAATACTTTTCTAACAATAACTCAGTATATGAATGTGCTGAGTTTATTTTCCTTTCATCTGCTGTTTATGGAGATGAAACATCACTTTAAGGGCTTCTGTCCTCCACTTTGGTGGTTCCTGGAGTTCTGACCCTCAGTCTGTTTCTCTACCTTCCCTTCTTCTGTTCACACTTTTTCTATTCCTCGGTCTCTGCTCAAGGAATCGGCAAGTCCATTTACTTTGTCTCATCCACGTCTGGTGAATCAGTTCCCTTCCCTTCATGATCACTGAAGTCAACCAAGTATGGGAAGGTAATAGTCCTTAGAATATGCTCATCTACCTGCAGAATCCCTGCTCTCCTCACCCTTTTCTAGGGTCCTGCAGACATCACCCCATCCCATCCTCCCCTTCTCTAAATACCCCAGAGTGGGCTCTGCAGTTTCTGCTGACCTCTGTGTGCTCAGCCCTGGGGCTCACTATAGTTTTAATGATAAAGCCCAAATGCGTATTGTGTTTGCACTTTCTGACCACCCTCTAGCAAGCTGCCATTGTGAGTGAATCCTGGGAATCCTGGGGTGACTTTAGTTCTATATTTATGGATATTCTCTACCATCCAGGAATATTGTAAAATAAGCAATATATAGAGTTTATGTTAAAAATTCATGTAAAAAAATTGCAGAATAAAAAACATTATTTAAATTGCAAAACGCTATCTTTTAAATTTAAAACTTAAGATTTTATTTTAATTTAATATTAAATGTTATTTAAATTGGAAAAAGCTGACACATTTTTCAAAACACAATGTTATTTCAACACATTGTGTAATAAAATTTTAATAGAGATGCTTACCTTATGATTAATACATTCCTTTATAATGTATAATGTGTTATTACATGCATTTAAAAAGTACACTGCTAGCAAAAATGAGAAGTAAGCCATAAGAGAATATATAAGGAATACCATTGTATATTTTAATGATACATTTGCCAATAATGGCAGTTACAGTAAGTTTTACTAAAACATACATTTACATATATTTCATAATTTATATTGGAATATGCAGACATTCATAGAATATCATTTGGAACTAAAACCTCAAACTATAAATACAAATAAATTTAAATCAATCAATTAATTAGAATAATATAGAAACAAATGTATGTTGCTTTGGTGTTCAGAAATGTGTTACTTTTGCCTGTGCTCATATATATTTCATTGCTGAGTGTGGGTGTTTTTTTGTGTGTGTGACTATAGTTTTAAAACAGATTACTAACTGATATAGTCACAGATCTAAGTTTGTTTTTTTCATGCTAGAAGTTAACAGAAAACTCACAAATGAAAA